>NC_133376.1:41718048-41744413 GCF_049309525.1 Garra rufa | reverse complement strand
TATTTTTCTTTTTTTCTCCAATCAAGGAGGAATTATCTTCTTTCCGGAAAGCGAGTTGGCCACTAATTTTAGCCGCTCTTGATTGAGGCTGGAGGCTCAGGCTGAGGCCACATCCGCCCGACCCAGAGAAGTTAATTCCAACCAGAACACACAACATGTGTTTAGTTCTCCAGCCGCAGTCTGCCGTGTGTGTGTGTGTGTGTGTGTGTGTGTGTGTGTGTGTGTGTGTGTGTGAGTGTGTGAGTGTGTGAGTGTGTGAGTGTGTGAGTGTGTGTGGTGTGTGTGTGTGTGTGTGTGTGTGTGTGTGTGTGTGTGTGTGTGTGTGTGTGTGTGTGTGTGTGTTTTCAGCTGTATAGGCCGTTTTTTAGGGTCCGTGGTTTCCGGAAGTATTTTTCCATTTCATTTAATTTTATTCGTTTGAATATAAAAATATATATGTTAAACTCAATTACATTACGTTTAATTCGTCATGACATGCTGAATGTTTGCTTTTAAGCAAATGGTTTGTTCTGTTTGCTCAGGGCTTGAGCTCTTGAGCTGAAGCAGTTTTCCGTCTCGCTCTGATCCTCATCTGGTTTATTTCATCCGTTTGTTTCTGTGTCTCCGCCACCATTCCGCCCAGAGACTCCGACACGCATCCCAGAATTCCTGCGAGATGGTGTGCAGGTGCGAGCGGCGGCGTGTCTGACACGTTAAACACATCTGTCTCTCTCTGACGGTAAATCTGTCGCGCATCTGTGTGTGTGTTGTGCGGTTAACGTGCAGGTGTGTGTGTGTGTGTGTGTGTGTGCGTGTGCGTGTGTGTGTTGTGATGAGGTCACTGTTAGACTAATAAACAGACGAGCTCATTCCTTCTGTTCCCTTCAGACGGAAACCTTCCTTTAACTTTACAACCTTTTTAAAAAAAACATTGAACTAGATAAAGCTTGTCAGGACCAACTTTAGCTTGAGAAAGCTTAGCCAGTTTTAAAGTTTAAACTTTCAGATAGATGTTTGTAGGGTGGCAAAAATATATCACAAATTATTTCAGAAATATCATGATTCTTTGTCATGTTGGTTTTACTATTTTGCAAGTTGTCCGTAGTGTTGTTTTTGGTGGCTGATTTTAATTTTAGTTTTAGTCTAGTCTTTGTGTGAACCTGTCATTTTAGTTTTTATTAGTTTTAGTCACGTTCATACTCTTTTTTTTTTTTAGTCTAGTCAAGTTTTAGTCGACTAAAAGTCTGAGCATTTAAGTATTATTTTAGTCAGAATTACCCATGACTATTTTCGTCTAGTTTTAGTCTACGAAAATGACATTTAGTCAATTTTTAGTCCATGGAAACTGTATTTTAGTCTATTTTTAGTAATGCAATTTTATTTTATCCAGTCAATATAGTATAAGTCCCTAGTAGTATAGACGAAACCAAAGTTTTCTTTTAGCCGAACTCATTTCAAACAAGGTTATCTTATTATATTATTGTTACCATATAAGCTCAAGAATACATCCCTTCCAGACATGGAAGATGCTCTAATTTGAATTTACAACATTAATTTTACCTACCAAACATGTTAGAAGTGCACACATATATATTGAAATAAAATAAATAAAAACAATAAATAAAATAGCATCACATAACAATGCCAGAAAAAAAATAATACATTCAAGTTTAACAAAGAGAAACAAGGTGAATACTCAAGCTACAATATACTAAAAATTAGTGGAGGCATTTTGGCATAGTTTTTATTTTGTCTTTTTTTTATTCATCAACGATATTGCATTATACATTTTATTATAGTCATCATCACATGACCAGCATTTTCGTTTCGTCTCGTTTTCGTCACGTGATAACGGTTCGTTGACGATGATATTTAGTCATAATTTTCGTTGACGAAAGCAACACTAGTTTTCTGAGCAGCACTATGGGATCTAATTTCCGTCAAAAGTATTGTCTGATGGAGTTGATGACAGATGTGATAAAACCTACAAAAATAACATCTACATAGCAACAGTCTCAAAAGGTCAGTCAGGGTAAAACTGTTTGGGCATTAAATACATATTCTCAATAAGATCATTAATTATATAAATAATAATTCATAAGACATATTCATAATACAGTTAATAATGCATAATCTTAGATATGAATTGGCACATTTTTTTGTTAATTTCATAAAGTCGACACATCAGAACAACAAACAACGTGGTCACAGATTGAAAAATAAACGCAAATTCAAAATGTAAAACCATTAAAAATTAAATTGCACTAAACTGAAACACAAATTCAGCATTTTTCGAGTCACAAACAAAATCAGGTTTTCTGCGCTTATATTTAATTATTTGTGTGCTTATGGTCTTTTATCCTTTGCTCACGTCTTTTTTGGGAAATAGGCTCATTCTCCAACTCCCACCGAGTAAATAAGTTGAGTTTTACCCAAGCGGCAACCTCCCACTCTCTCTATTGAAAACTGCAATTCATCGACTGGCCGCTAGAGACTGCAAAAGGGAGTCAGTCCCATTGACTCCCCATGTTAAAATGCCCAACTTTACAGCGGGAAAAAACATGTTTACAGCCTGGTTCAAAAAGTGGTTTTAGACAATATAGCTAATCTCACCCTTCATGTCAACTGTGAGGGGGGTGAATTTTTTTATAACTCATCCGTTTAATTTATATTAAGCTGTAAAGTTCTGCATAATTAAGGGCGTGGCCACTTGAGTGACAGGGGGATTGCCGCTGCTCTCACTACTGTCGTGTTAGGTGGGCGTGGTTTCAGCATCCAGCTCCACCCACGTCCCGCCTCTTTGCCCATTTTCGATGATCCGGGAGTGACGCTCGATGACGCGATTCCAAGATGCCGACGGCAAATCCCGCCCACTATAGGCTTCATAATCGCTCTTCAGAAACCTACGGGTGTCGTCACGGACTCTACGTCCATATTTTTTCTATGGTTTTACTGTTTTGAAATCCATTCAGCCGTTCTCCTGTTCTGGCGATATCACTTTTAGCATAGCTTAGCATAGATCATTGAATGCTATTAGACCAGTAGCATCGCGTTCAAAAATGACCAACGAGTTTCGATATTTGTCCTATTTAAAACTTGACTCTTCTGTAGTTAGAATGCGATGCTATCGGTCTCATAGGATTCAATGATCTATGCTAAGCTATGCTAAAAGTGATATCGCCAGAACAGGAGAACGGCTGAATGCATTTCAAAACGGTAAAACTCAACTTATTAACTCGGGAGGAGTTGGAGAATGAGCCTGTTTCCAAAAAAAGTGGAGTGTTCCTTTAACATGTTGCTAACATGAGCAATCATGTTTCTGGACAGATTAGAAATATTAGAATGGAGGCTTGAACGCTGAATCTGTTAAAGCTCAGTCAGTAAGTGTTATACGCTAGAATCTACAGAGCAGACGATCACTGAGACGCTTCCATTGTGATGTTGATGGTAACGGTGGGCCATGAGGTTATTTCCTGTGTTTACAGCTCTGGGTTAAAAATGGCACCTGTGTGTGAAGGCCACGCTCTCTCTCTTTCCTGTGCGCGGTCTGCGGCCGGTGCGTCTCGCTGTCTCTCTCTCGGAGAGGAAGTCCTCAGTGCTGGGAATCCCTGACTTCCTGTTTTGGAGAACAGTCAGACAGAAGCCCTTCACACCTGCCCACACAGAGAGACACCAGCAGACAATCGGACTCCATCTGTCTGTCTGTCGCACAGGAAGTGCGTGTCTGTCTCTGTTTGTGTTCAGAAACATAGATAGAGCATCAACTACATCTTTCCGCTGATTTATAAGCCTTTTTAAGTCAATAGGTCGCTTCTGTGTCTAATTTTGATTAAGAACACATTACTCATGTCTCAGCTTGTGAACAAAGGTGTTATTAATTTGCATGTTTGCCCACCAACCCAAACTATAAAAAGGCACATTTTACTAAGAAGCACTTCTTGTTCTAAGAACATCGGTCTGTCTGATGGAGTTGATGATAGATGTGATAAAACCTACAAAAATAACATCTACATCGTAACAGTCTCGAAAGGTCAGTCAGGGTAAAACTGTTTGGGCATTGAATACATATTCTTAATAAGATCAATAATTATATAAAAATAATAATTCATAAGACATATTTATAAGTCGACACATCAGAACAACAAACAACGTGGACAAATATAGACAAATATTCTGCAGAGTTACCTTTTTAACTCGTGAGGAGCAGTCAAATGTCTCACACACAGAAGCTCTTTGCCGTTTGGTAAACAGGAAGTTTAAGTGTTGCGTAAAAGCCTGAGGACACACAGACGACAGCTGCCACTCAACACCCTCTCTCTCTCTCTCTCTCTCTGTGTGTGTGTGTGTGTGTGTGTCAGGGGGTTTCTGTATAGCCAGCAGCGATTCTTAGACTTCCTGAAGCACTTGTGTCTCTATTTACACACACACACACACACACACACACACACACACACACACACACACACACACACTGGACGTGTAGCTGCAGTTTTGGCCTGAATGGAGCTTCCTGCTCTGTGTAAACTGATCTGTGCCTGAAAGAATGTTTGATATACCTGCATGAAAGCACTGAGAAAGTGTGTGTGTGTGTGTGTGTGTGTGTGTGTGTGTGTCCTGTCAGCATGTTTAATTGATGACGAGCTGTTTATGAGCTGCTGTGCGTCTGTCTGCACTCATTGTGTAGAAATACCTGAAGAACAAAACACAGAAAGAGAGAGAAAGAGGCAGGTCTGATGCTGGTATAAAGTGTTTTGAGCTGCTGTAGGTCTGAAAAAAACATGTTGTGATGACAACTTTTGCACTGACGTGTTATTGAGTGTGTGACCGAGAGAGAGATTCCCACAAACAAACAGCTCAAACTGAGCTAAAACATGAATTTGCTGCAGATGCGGATATTTATGTGATGAAGTTCTGACGCTTCTAATGTAAATAAATGATATCTTTACAGTACACTGGGTTTGTGCAAGGTGCTTGAATTTGACCTTTTTAAATTTAAGGCCTGGAAACCCCTGAAGAGGTATTTGAAAAGTGCTTGAATTACAATGTATCCATGAAACAAGACTAAAAACGTTTTTTTTTTACATCGTACATTTTTTTTCCACTTATTTCTGAGTAGCAGTACTGACAATGTTGTGTGAAAATGGCTGAACCAAATCAATTGAGTGGTTTATGCTGAAATTGCTCTGATTGATTCAAACACATGACTTTGATCGTTCATTTAAAGTGATTCACTAGCAACAAAAACAGATCAAATTAAAAGAGCGATTCATTTTCGAATTTCAACATCACTTGTAATGATTTAAAAAAGCATGCAGTGATGGGTGAAACAGAGCTTTTAGAAACTCTGAATCTGATAAACCATTGCGTCGCAAAATGATTCACTGTTTTGAAGCGCTCCGATCGGATTTATATTGGAACTTTGGAGCGTGGATCGTGAATCATTTGATTCGGATTGTGACTTCAATCTGTGATTCGTAAATTATTTGATTCAGATTGTAATTTCAGAACAGGTTTGCAAATCTTTTGCTTTAGATTGGAACTTCGGAGCATGGATCGCAAACCATTTGATTCATTTCGGGACTTGGATCATAAGTAATTTTTTTCAGATCATGAATTCAGAGTGTGGATCACGAATCGTTTGATTCAGATCGTGAATTCAGAGTGTGAATCACGAATCGTTTGATTCAAATCATGAATTCAGTGTGAATCACGAATCGTTTGATTCAGATAATGAATTCAGAGTGTGAATCACGAATCGTTTGACTCAGATCATGAATTCAGAGTGTGAATCACGAATCGTTTGATTCAGATTGTGACTTCAGAGCTTGGATCACAAGTAATTTTATTCAGATCGTGAATCGTTTGATTCAGATCATGAATTCAGAGTGTGAATCACGAATCGTTTGATTCAGATCATAAATTCAGAGTGTGGTTTGCGAATAATTTGATTCAGATTGTGACTTCAGAGCTTGGATCACAAGTAATTTTATTCAGATCGCGAATCGTTTGATTCAGATCGTGAATTCAGAGTGTGAATCAAGAATCGTTTGATTCAGATCATGAATTCAGAGTGTGAATCACGAATCGTTTGATTCAGATCATGAATTCAGAGTGTGAATCACGAATCGTTTGATTCAGATCATGAATTCAGAGTGTGAATCAAGAATCGTTTGATTCAGATCATGAATTCAGAGTGTAAATAACGAATCGTTTGATTCAGATCATGAATTCAGAGTGTGAAACACGAATCGTTTGATTCAGATCATGAATTCAGAGTGTGAATCACGAATCGTTTGATTCAGATCATGAATTCAGAGTGTGAATCACGAATCGTTTGATTCAGATCATGAATTCAGAGTGTGAATCACGAATCGTTTGATTCAGATCGTGAATTCAGAGTGTGAATCACGAATCGTTTGATTCAGATCGTGAATTCAGAGTGTGAAACACGAATCGTTTGATTCAGATCATGAATTCAGAGTGTGAATCACGAATCGTTTGATTCAGATCATGAATTCAGAGTGTGAATCAAGAATCGTTTGATTCAGATCGTGAATTCAGAGTGTGAATCACGAATCGTTTGATTCAGATCGTGAATTCAGAGTGTGAATCACGAATCGTTTAATTCAGATCATGAATCAGAGTGTGGATCACGAATCGTTTGATTCAGATCATGAATTCAGAGTGTGGATCACGAATCGTTTGATTCAGATCATGAATTCAGAGTGTGGATCACGAATCGTTTGATTCAGATCATGAATTCAGAGTGTGAATCACGAATCGTTTGATTCAGATCATGAATTCAGAGTGTGAATCACGAATCGTTTGATTCAGATCATGAATTCAGAGTGTGGTTTGCGAATCGTTTGATTCAGATTGTGACTTCAGAGCTTGGATCACAAGTAATTTTATTCAGATCGCGAATCGTTTGATTCAGATCATGAATTCAGAGTGTGAATCAAGAATTGTTTGATTCAGATCATGAATTCAGAGTGTGAATCACGAATCGTTTGATTCAGATCATGAATTCAGAGTGTGAATCACGAATCGTTTGATTCAGATCATGAATTCAGAGTGTGAATCACAAATCGTTTGATTCAGATCATGAATTCTGAGTGTGAATCACAAATCGTTTGATTCAGATCATGAATTCAGAGTGTGAATCACGAATCGTTTGATTCAGATCATGAATTCAGAGTGTGAATCACGAATCGTTTGATTCAGATCATGAATTCAGAGTGTGAATCACGAATCGTTTGATTCAGATCATGAATTCAGAGTGTGGTTTGCGAATAATTTGATTTAGATCGTGACTACAGAGCTTGGATCATAAGTAATTTTATTCAGATCGTGAATCGTTTGATTCAGATCGTGAATTCAGAGCAGATTCACAAATCTTTTGCTTTAGATTGGGACTTCAGGGTGTGGATTGCGAACCATTTGATTCATTTTGGGACTTCGGAGCATGTATTGTGAATCATTTGTTTCAGATCGGGCTTTCGGAGCAAATCTTTTTTTTTCAGATTTTTTTTTCATAAACAATAGAAAACATCAAACCATTAAGGCAGTAAAGTTAGAAAAACTAAACAAAAAAAGAAAAAAGTATACACACATACAAATCCACATTTGCAATATAGTAAAAGTAAAGTATATTATACTTTGCAATACTTGAGTAGTAAAACTTTGCTTTATTTACAATTTTTTATTACTATGTTATTTATGTATTTATCTTTTTTATTTGAAAGAGAGGACATTGTTTAATAAGTAAGATCTCTGATTGTAGTCTTTCAAAATAAAAAAAAAGCAATGCTTAAAGTCTTTGAAAGGATTTCCATTTTTTTGAGTTACAGCAGTTACTGGCAAAAATGATGTAAATATCAGTGGTCGCTCTATATCTCCAATAATATGTCTTTGTAAAATGAGATTGAAATGATCCAATCATATAATGCAATGCAATCCAAAGATGATTAAAAAAGATGCACAAATAAACATTCCTCAAAAGATGTGAGATGTTTTTGTAAGCTTGAGAAGATCAGTGAAAGCAAAGCTTCTGGAAACAAACGTTCCTGAAAAGATCCTGATGATAAGATTTGACACATTTTTCTAAAAAATGATTAAAGCCAAGCTGCTTCAGTCCAGTAACTGTTCATCTGGAAATATTACTACAGTTACTGTAATATTTACTTAATATAAATCAGACAAGATTTGACATCAGAAACGCACATGAAGCACCAGCTAACATTGCATTCAAACTGTACATGTTTTCAGTTTTCAATTTTGCATGCATTCCCTTCGAATCCAACCCATGACTTTGTCATTTCTAGCACCATGTGCTGCTGTTTGACATTACGATGCCACATTTAATGATTTAGTTCATTCTTAACTTCTCGAGTACCACATTTTTGCATGCAGCCCTGATTTTCCTCCATTGCACAAGTGGAGCGTGTAAATGTTGTTGTGAACGTGCAGCGTTCCAGTTCTTCCAGTGTGTTTTGTCGAGAACCGTTTCTCCTGACAGACAAAAGCTCAGGCGGGTTTATTGTGTCTCTGTGGGTTTGGTCTTTGCTTACAGTAAGAGGAACATCTGAGCGCTCCGGTTTTGTCTTTCAGCTGAAGGTCACGCAGATGTAAGCGGATCCGTTTCCGGCGTTACGCGAGTATCTGAGACTGCACTGATAGCAGGAGCCCATCCACACCCCTCACCGCAGCCAATGGCACACACCATACGTGAACATTCAGCCTCGGCTCAAATCACTTCACATACACTAACCTTCGTTGCTATTAGAGGCTCTTCAGCTTGTGTGCTTGCTTTTAAGTGTCTTAATCGAGTGACTGTTCCTTTAAATATAGAATTGCACTCAAAAATATTCAGGCATGTCAAGTTTCAATGCATTTGGCTTACTCAAACTTAATTTGATGCACATGGGTCAGTCATACATACACTGCAAAAAATGCTTTTCTTAGATTTTTTTGTCTTGTTTCCAGCCAAAATATCTCAAGAAGGATTTTCTAGACAAGTTAAAATTATAGTCTTGTTTTCAGAAAAAACTAATCAAAATTAAGTGCGTTTTTGCTTGAAACAAGCAAAATAATCTGCCAATGGGGTAAGAAAAATAATCTTGTTTTCTGTTTGAAATAAGATTTTTTTTTTTCCCCATTGGCAGATTATTTTGCTTGTTTTAAGCAAAAACTCACTTAATTTTGGCTTGTTTTTTTTTCTGAAAACAAAAACAAAAAAATGTCTAGAAATGCTTAAGATTTAAGAATTTTTTTTAGATTTTGGCTGGAAACAAGACAAAAAAAAATCTAAGTAAGAAAAGCATTTTTGGAGTGTAAATGAAACATTTCTGTAATTGTACTAATAAACTGAACATGTTTTAATAACACAATATTTGTTATCAGTAAATCCAGTTTGTTTTAATCTCAACTAACTGAATAGCAACTGTAGTAATAGCCAAAAATACATTGCATGGGTCAAAATTATAAAAACAATTTTTATGCCAAAAATCATGTTCCACAAAGATATTTGATCAATTTCCTACCGTAAATATATCAAATCTTAATTTGTGATTAGTAATATGCATTGCATTAGTAATAACTTCATATGGGCAACTTTTAAAGGCGATTTTTTGATTTGTTTGCACCCTCAGATTACAGATTTTCAAATAGGTGTATCTCAACCAAATATTGCCAGATATCTCCTTCTTTATGACCTTTAAGACTGGTTTTGTGGTCCACTGTCACTTTTAATTTATTTTACAGGTAACAGATTTATGTGATTCTAAGCTGTTTGAACAATGAAAAAGTGATTATTTAAACAAAATCAAATAGTTTAAAAAAAAATCTGACCTGTTTGATTTATATATGACTGAGAAGCATGCATCACATTAAGTTTATTATTATTATTTTTTATATTAAAACATAATGCATAAGTCAGTTTAGGCCTAAATATTTATAGGAATAATTACTAATGGATGCATACAGACGAGATCATATCCGCTTCATGAAACACCTGGTTGAGTGTCTGCTTGAGTGTGTTGTATTTGCAATTATATGTATGTTTCTGTGTGTGTGTGTGATTTACGGTCTTTCACAGGAAGTGCTGTGGTCGTGCTGAAGCAGCTGTTGTGTAATTGTGTGCTGTCATTCACAGTGATTTGCATCGTTCTCCTGCTGCAGATAAACTTTGAGGTGTGTGAGAGTGTGTTTCCTGCAGTATTTTTGTATTACACTGATCTAGATGAATCTCATGTGTCATTAAAAGTGCACTTACACAACCTCTGTTCCACAGTACAAAGCCTTTTGTTGTTTTAATTGCAAAACATGAGAATAATTTAGAATTATTTGGAAATATTAGGAATTTTGCTCTTTTTGCTTTTTGAGAAAATCTTTTGAGTTTAAGTTTTCAATATGCTAATTTACATTTGTGACCCTGGAGCGCAAAACCAGTCTTAAGTAACACTAGTATATTTGTAGAAATAGCCAAAAATACATTGTATGGGTCAAAATGATTGATTTTTCTTTTATGCCAAAAATCATTAGGAATATTAAGTAAATATGTTCCATGAAGACATTTAGTAAATTTCCTACTGTAAATATATCAAAACTTAATTTTTGATTAGTAATATGCATTGCTAAGAACTTCACTTGGACAACTTTAAAGGCGATTTTCTCAATATTTAGGATGTTTTGCACCGTCCAGATTTTCTCAAACTAATATTGTCCTATCTTAACAAACCATACATCAATGGAAAGCGTATTTATTCAGCTTTCAGATGATGGATAAATCTCAATTTCAAACGTCAGTTTTGTGGTCGAGAGTCAGTTTTAATAAACAGGAAATTAGGTTCGGTCACATAAAGCGTGTTTTAAGTGCCATTTTCCTAATTTGTGCTTATAAGTGAAAGTGCAGTAATTCAAGTGTCTTTCATTTCTCAAATCACCATTATAATTTTGAGCCAAATATTTGTGTGTGTTTAACCATTATGCTGGATGACTAAAATGTGACTAATAAGTAAAACTAGACTTAAATTCCCAGACATTTAGTCAATTAAAACTGAGCTAAACAAAAACAGTTGAAGTCAAAAGTTTGCACGCACCTTGCAAAATCTGCAAAATGTTAATAATTTTTGCAAAATGAAAGGGATAATGCAAAATGCATGTTGTTTTTTATTTAGAACTGACCTCAATAAGATATTTGACAAGAGAGACATTTACATTTAGTCCACAATAGGCACATTTATAAAAACAACCCTGATCAAAAGTTTACACACGCTTGATTTTTTTATACCGTGTTGTTGCCTGAATGATCCACAGCTGTGTTTTTTTTGTTTAGTGATAGTTGTTCATGAGTCCCTTGTTTGTCCTCAACAGTTCAACTGCCTGCTGTTCTTCAGAAAAATCCTTCAGCTCCCACAAATTCTTTGGTTTTCCAGCATTTTTGTGCATTTGAACCCTTTCCAACAATGACTGTATGATTTTGAGACCCATCTTTTCACACTGAGGACAACTGAGGGACTCATATGCAACTATTACAGAAGGTTCAAACACTCACTGATGCTCCAGAAGGAAAAAAAAACATGCATTAAGAGCCGGGGGTGAAAACTTTTGAAAATATTGGAGATGTGTACATTTTTCTTATTTTTTAATTTAGTTCTGCCCTTCAGAAGCTACAGAAGACACTTGCATGTTTCCCAGAAGACAAAATAAGTTAAATTTGATCTTAAACCCTGGTCTTTAAATTCAAAGAGCTCTTACTGCGTCGTGTTTCCTTCTGAAGCATCAGTGAAATATCTTATTCAGGTCAGTACTAAATAAACCATAACATGCATTTTGTATGATACCCTCTTATTTTGGTAAAATAATTAATATTTTGAAGATTTTGACATAAACTGTTAAAACAAAAAAAGGAGATTTGATACAGGACTAAAACTAGGACTAATTAAAAAAACAGCTGATAAAATGAACACAAGACAAAAGGTTATGTTTGCATAAAGAAAATTAGATCCTATTTTGCATTCTGTATTTTCATGACACATCTATGTTGTAAAAATACTGATATATTACTTAAATCCTGAAGCGTTTATATATTACGGCAGTATATTGATGATAAATCAAACAGCAGTTTTATTTTATTTTATTGTTTTATTGCAGTAAGCAATTGGTTTGGAAATTTGGATAAAGTTTTACTGGTCTTTAAAAATAAAGTTCTTCTGGACTGCAATTTCTTGTTTTGTTTTTTCTTTCGATTTTTTTGTGGTGAAATATGAGCCAGACGGGTTTCTTCCTGTCAGATCCACCCATCTTGAGCAGTGAAGTGTTTGTGTGTTTGATTCTTCCAAACAAATGTGTTGAATAGAAGTTCTTTTGCTCTCAGACGAGCTTCTGTCCTGTAATTCTACTTAAGTTTCCTCATTCAGAAGGTTGAAATGCTCCTTCACCGCACACACACACTCAGACACACACACAGCAATTATTCTGTCAACAAGCCAAGATCTCCAATGAGGAGCGACAGCGTTATAAAAGCACCTTAAACACACACACAGCGGATACTTCAGGACAGGAAGTGTTTGTGTGCTGCTGAGTGATGAATGGGAGAGAAAGAGAAATAAAACATGTCGACTCCTGCAGTCCTGCGCTGCTGAAATGCTGAACGTCCCAATGATGCAGTAAAACCGACCGGACGTCACGTCTGAACACCAGATATAATGCTTAGCTTCAAGTCAATTGGAAAAAAGTGCATCATATATAAAAACAATGCAGTTGTGTCTTTCAGTGTTGGTCTGTTATTAATAATGTTTTCCATGTCCTTCCGTTTGTCTCTAAACTTGATACACAAACTGTTATTAGGAGCTGTTATGGTTACAGCCCACTCTCTCTGTCTGTCTGTCTCTCCGGCTCGCATTCGGTCGTCATGTGTCAAACCAATTGCACTGGAATCATTTGCGAATCATTTGATTGAGATCGGAGCTTCGGTGTGGGTTCGTGAATCATTTGATTGAGATCGGAGCTTCGGTGTGGGTTCGTGAATCATTTGATTGAGATCGAGGCTTTGTGTTGATTCGCGAATCATTTTAATAAGATCGAAGCTTTGGTGTTGGTTCGCGAATCATTTTAATAAAATCAGAGCTTCGGTGAGGGTTCGTGAATCATTTGATTGAGATCAGAGCTTCGGTGTGGGTTCGTGAATCATTTGATTGAGATCAGAGCTTCGGTGTGGGTTCGTGAATCATTTGATTGAGATCAGAGCTTCGGTGTGGGTTCGTGAATCATTTGATTGAGATCAGAGCTTCGGTGTGGGTTCGTGAATCATTTGATTGAGATCAGAGCTTCGGTGTGGGTTCGTGAATCATTTGATTGAGATCAGAGCTTCGGTGTGGGTTCGTGAATCATTTGATTGAGATCAGAGCTTCGGTGTGGGTTCGTGAATCATTTGATTGAGATCAGAGCTTCGGTGTGGGTTCGTGAATCATTTGATTGAGATCAGAGCTTCGGTGTGGGTTTGTGAATCATTTGATTGAAATCAGAGCTTCGGTGTGGGTTCGTGAATCATTTGATTGAGATCAGAGCTTCGGTGTGGGTTCGTGAATCATTTGATTGAGATCAGAGCTTCGGTGTGGGTTCGTGAATCATTTGATTGAGATCAGAGCTTCGGTGTGGGTTCGTGAATCATTTGATTGAGATTAGAGCTTCGGTGTGGGTTCGTGAATCATTTGATTGAGATTAGAGCTTCGGTGTGGGTTCGTGAATCATTTGATTGAGATCAGAGCTTCGGTGTGGGTTCGTGAATCATTTGATTGAGATTAGAGCTTCGGTGTGGGTTCGTGAATCATTTGATTGAAATCGGAGCTTCAAAGTACATTGCAAATCATTTGATTGAGATTAGAGCTTTGTAGTGGATTCGCGAATCATTTGATTGAGATCGAAGCTTTGTGTTGATTCGTGAATCATTTTAATAAGATCAGAGCTTCGGTGTGGGTTCGTGAATCATTTGATTGAGATCAGAGCTTCGGTGTGGGTTCGTGAATCATTTGATTGAGATTAGAGCTTCGGTGTGGGTTCGTGAATCATTTGATTGAGATTAGAGCTTCGGTGTGGGTTCGTGAATCATTTGATTGAAATCGGAGCTTCAAAGTACATTGCAAATCATTTGATTGAGATTAGAGCTTTGTAGTGGATTCGCGAATCATTTGATTGAGATCGAAGCTTTGTGTTGATTCGTGAATCATTTTAATAAGATCAGAGCTTCGGTGTGGGTTCGTGAATCATTTGATTGAGATTAGAGCTTCGGTGTGGGTTCGTGAATCATTTGATTGAGATCAGAGCTTCGGTGTGGGTTCGTGAATCATTTGATTGAGATTAGAGCTTCGGTGTGGGTTCGTGAATCATTTGATTGAAATCGGAGCTTCAAAGTACATTGCAAATCATTTGATTGAGATTAGAGCTTTGATTGAGATCAGAGCTTTGTAGTGGATTCGCGAATCATTTGATTGAGATCGAAGCTTTGTGTTGATTCGTGAATCATTTTAATAAGATCGGAGCTTTGGTGTGGATTCGCAAATCATTTGATTGAGATCAGAGCTTCGGTGTTGGTTCGTGAATCATTTTAATAAAATCGGAGCTTCGGCGTTGGTTCGTGAATCATTCGATTGAAATCGGAGCTTCGAAGTACGTTGCAAATCATTTGATTGAGATTGGAGATTTGATTGAGATCAGAGCTTCGTAGTGGATTCGCGAATCATTTGATTGAGATCAGAGCTTCGTAGTGGATTCGCGAATCATTTGATTGAGATCGGAGCTTTGGTGTGGATCTGCGAATCATTTGATGGAGATCGAAGCTTTGTGTTGATTTGTGAATCATTTTAATAAAATCAGAGCTTCGGTGTGGGTTCGCAAATCATTTTAATAAAATCGGAGCTTCGGTGTGGGTTCGTGAATCATTTGATTGAGATCAGTGCTTCGGTGTGGGTTCATGAATCATTCGATTGAAATCGGAGCTTCAAAGTACATTGCAAATCATTTGATTGGAGATTTGATTGAGATCAGAGCTTCGGTGTGGGTTTGCGAATCATTTGATTGAGATCGGAGCTTCGGAGTGGGTTTGTGAATCTTTTTTTTTTTTTAAAGATTTATTTTTGGCGTTTTTGCCTTTATTACGATAGGACAGATCAGAATTGACAGGAAACCTAGCGGGAGAGAGATAGGGGGCGGGATCAGGAAAGGTCCTCGAGTCGGGGGGTTTGCGAATCATTTGATTGCGATCGGAGCTTCATAGTGAATTCGCAAATAGTTTGATTGAGATTGGAGCTTTGGTGTTGGTTCGTGAATCAGTTGATTGAGAACAGAGCTTTGGTGTTGTTTTGTGAATCATTTGATTGAGATTGAAGCTTTGGAGTGAGTTTGCGATTCATTTGATTGAGATCGGAGCTTCGGTGTTGGTTCGCGAATCATTGGATTGAAATCGGAGCTTTGTAGTGGGTTTGCGAACCAAAACAAACAAACAAACAAACAAACAAAAAAAAGAAAGTATGCACAAAAAAAAGTCAATTGTGTTTTTGAGTGTTGGTGTGTTGTTAATAGTGTTTTCCACCACACGTCTTTCCGTTTGTCTCTAGACGTGATACACAAACTTTTATTAGGAGCTGTTATGGTTACAGCACACTCTCTCTCTGTCTGTCTCTCTGGCTCGCGTTCAGTCGTCTCCCTGCACCGTGTTTGGTCTCTTCCTGAGGATATAAGGAAGCAATGTGCTGCGGATCGAACCAATTGCACTGGAGGGTCACAGCAATGACTTCCTGCTCATTTCCTGGAGTTGTTTTCTCTGCCTGTCCGTCTGTCTGCCCTTTCACCTGCTCTCTGTTGATTCAGTGTGTTGTTTCCATATCAGACGGACAGACGGTTCAGCTGTTGTTATTGTGTTTCTCATCATCTGTTGTGCGTGTAACTCCTGTTCAACTTCCTCTCAGGAGGTTTTACTGCACAAACAAATCGAGCTGCACAATATATCCAGATCATATCAGTATCGGCCATAATGAGGGTTTTTTAATTTATCATATCAGTCTGGCAGATCATATCAGTTGTGTTTATTATCTCCGGTTCAAACATGTATGTTTTTAGACGGGATACTATTCAGTCATTTTTCTGCTATGTAGTATGTTTTGATGCCTTCTTTCCAGTGTTATTTTACTGTTATTTATTGTTTAATTTTCAGTTTCATTTTAATTTAAGCTTTTACTAGTTTACATGAACAGTTCAGTTGAATGATAAAGTTTACCCTCTTAAACTTTGTTATTCTGCTGTTTTGTGTACATCTGCTTTTTCCATTTGCTATTTCTACATTGACTATCACTTTATCACTTGACTGCAGCTCGTCATATTTTTGGAGTGTTTCACTAGTTAGCAGTAAACCAGTTACCTAACCTCAATGTTCCTAGATTTGTGTTGGATGTTATCTTTGGAATGGAAATATGGATATTTTATTTGTAAACATCATAATTATTTCAGTTATTTCAGTTAATGTCATAAAATTAGCAAGCTAAGCCAGTAGTAGTACTGACATGTCGTGTAAACAAGGCTGAAGATGAAAAAAGCAGAGAAACAGACAAACCGAATCTATTGAGTGAGTCCTTTACACTGAAACCGTTGTGATTGATTCAAACTCGTGACTTCGATCATTCAGTTCAAGCGATTCACTAGTAAAAGCCAGATCAAATTAACAGAGCCATTCATTTTGTGGGTCATTTGATTGAGATCGGAGCTTCGCAGTGGATTCACGAATCATTTGATTGAGATTGGAGCTTCACTATGGGTTCGCGAATCATTTGATTGAGCTTGGAGCTTTGCTGCAGGTTCACAAATCATTTGATTGACATCCGAGCTTCGCTGTGTGTTCGCAAATCATTTGATTGAGATCGGAGCTTCGTGGTGGATTTGTGAATCATTTGATTGAGATGGAAATTTCTGTGTTGGTTCGCGAATCATTTGATTGACATCTGAGCTTCGCTGTGGGTTTGCGAATCATTTGATTGAGATGGAAACTTCTGTGTTGGTTCGCGAATCATTTGATTGACATCTGAGCTTCGCTGTGGGTTTGTGAATCATTTGATTGAGATCGGAGCTTCGCTGTGGGTTCGCAAATCATTTGATTGAGATCGGGACTTCGCGAATCATTTGCTTGAGTTCGGAGCTTTGTAGTGGATTTGAGAATAATTTGATTGAGATCAGAGCTTCGTAGCGGATTCGTGAATCATTTGATTAATATCGGAGCTTTGCTGTGGGTTCGCGAATCATTTGATTGACATCCGAGCTTTGCTGTGGGTTCACAAATCATTTGATTGAGATCGAAACTTCTGTGTTGGTTCGCGAATCATTTGATTGACATCCGAGCTTTGCTGTGGGTTTGCGAATCATTTGATTGAGCTTGGATCTTCGCTGTGGGTTCGCGAGTCATTTGATTGAGCATGGATCTTCGCTGTGGGTTCGCGAGTCATTTGATTGAGATCGGGACTTCGCGAATCATTTGCTTGAGATCGGAGCTTCGTAGTGGATTCGTGAATCATTTGATTAATATCGGAGCTTTGCTGTGGATTCGTGAATCATTTGATTGAGATCAGAGCTTCGTAGTGGATTCGTGAATCATTTGATTAATATCGGAGCTTTGCTGTGGGTTCGCGAATCATTTGATTGACATCCGAGCTTCGCTGTGGGATCACGAATCATTTGATTGAGATCGAAACTTCTGTGTGGGTTTGCAAATCATTTGATTGAGCTTGGAGCTTTGCTGTGGGTTCGCGAATCATTTGATTGAGATCGGAGCTTTGTAGTGGATTCGAGAATCATTTGTTTGAGTTCGGAGCTTTGCTGTGGGTTCGCGAATCATTTGATTGACATCCGAGCTTCGCTGTGGGATCACGAATCATTTGATTGAGATCGAAACTTCTGTGTGGGTTTGCGAATCATTTGATTGAGCTTGGAGCTTTGTAGTGGGTTCGCGAGTCATTTGATTGAGATCGGAGCTTTGTAGTGGATTCGCGAATCATTTGTTTGAGATCGGAGCTTCGTAGTGGATTCGTGAATCATTTGATTGAGATCGGAGCTTCGTAGTGGATTCGTGAATCATTTGATTGAGATCGGAGCTTCGTAGTGGATTCGCGAATCATTTGCTTGAGTTCGGAGCTTTGTAGTGGATTCGAGAATCATTTGCTTGAGTTCGGAGCTTCGTAGTGGATTCGAGAATCATTTGTGTGAGATCGGAGCTTCGTAGTGGATTCGTGAATCATTTGATTGAGATCGGAGCTTCGTAGTGGATTCGAGAATCATTTGTTTGAGATCGGAGCTTCGTAGTGGATTCGTGAATCATTTGTTTGAGATCGGAGCTTCGTAGTGGATTCGTGAATCATTTGATTGAGATCGGAGCTTCGTAGTGGATTCGAGAATCATTTGTTTGAGATCGGAGCTTCGTAGTGGATTCGTGAATCATTTGATTGAGATCGGAGCTTCGTTAGTGGATTTGCGAGTCATTTGATTGAGTTCGGAGCTTTGTAGTGGATTCGAGAGTCATTTGATTGAGTTCGGAGCTTCGTAGTGGATTCGTGAATCATTTGTTTGAGATCGGAGCTTCGTAGTGGATTCGTGAATCATTTGATTGAGATCGGAGCTTCGTTAGTGGATTCGTGAATCATTTGATTGAGATCGGAGCTTCGTTAGTGGATTTGCGAGTCATTTGATTGAGTTCGGAGCTTTGTAGTGGATTCGAGAGTCATTTGATTGAGTTCGGAGCTTCGTAGTGGATTCGTGAATCATTTGTTTGAGATCGGAGCTTCGTAGTGGATTCGTGAATCATTTGATTGAGATCGGAGCTTTGTAGTGGATTCGAGAATCATTTGTTTGAGATCGGAGCTTCGTAGTGGATTTGTGAATCATTTGTTTGAGTTCGGAGCTTCGTAGTGGATTTCGAGAATCATTTGATTGAGTTCGGAGCTTCGTAGTGGATTTCGAGAATCATTTGTTTGAGATCGGAGCTTCGTAGTGGATTTCGAGAATCATTTGTTTGAGATCGGAGCTTCGTAGTGGATTCGTGAATCATTTGTTTGAGATCGGAGCTTCGTAGTGGATTTGTGAATCATTTGTTTGAGTTCGGAGCTTCGTAGTGGATTTCGAGAATCATTTGATTGAGTTCGGAGCTTCGTAGTGGATTTCGAGAATCATTTGTTTGAGATCGGAGCTTCGTAGTGGATTCGTGAATCATTTGATTGAGATCGGAGCTTCGTTAGTGGATTTGCGAGTCATTTGATTGAGTTCGGAGCTTTGTAGTGGATTCGAGAGTCATTTGATTGAGTTCGGAGCTTCGTAGTGGATTCGTGAATCATTTGTTTGAGATCGGAGCTTCGTAGTGGATTCGTGAATCATTTGATTGAGATCGGAGCTTTGTAGTGGATTCGAGAATCATTTGTTTGAGATCGGAGCTTCGTAGTGGATTCGTGAATCATTTGTTTGAGATCGGAGCTTCGTAGTGGATTCGTGAATCATTTGATTGAGATCGGAGCTTCGTAGTGGATTCGAGAATCATTTGTTTGAGATCGGAGCTTCGTAGTGGATTCGTGAATCATTTGATTGAGATCGGAGCTTCGTTAGTGGATTTGCGAGTCATTTGATTGAGTTCGGAGCTTTGTAGTGGATTCGAGAATCATTTGATTGAGATCGGGACTTCACGAATCATTTGATTCGGATTGGGACTTTTAAGCGAGTATTACTAACCTTTTTTTCTCTTTTCTTTCTTAGACAGTTCAACACAAAAAAACATTAAGATAGTACAGTTATAAAAACAAACACAACAAAACAAGAAGATTAACTGTGGTTTTAAAAGTTTTACTACAAATACCTTATACATTCACCTTGAGGAAACATAGGATGAATATAGAGATGCAGTTTTCAATACTTTAGGAGTAACAGAGCTTTAGATGGTTTCCACATACTTGTCTAGATCAACTTTGAGTAAGGAAAAGATTGATGTTTATGTGAAATTGAGCTAGCAGGAAAACAAATTAAGCTATATTTTCCTGTATTCTCTTTCGAGTAGTCAAACAATCCAAAGAAAATATCTTTAAAACAGAAAGGAAATGTCAAAATGTCTCTGTGTGGTTCATTGGCAAACAAGTGAACAAATCTTACCCAGAAAAGACAAAAACACCAACTCACTTCGATGTCTGACTTATATTATAATTCCGTCCATAAGCTCTTTGTGAAATTTGGATGCTCTCATGAATCTGTTGTTTGATTTCTTCATATTTAAGAAGAGAACTATAGTTTCCAAAGTCGGACATCCCTTGTTATGATTTGCAAGGGTGTAGAATTTAGCAGAGACACTATGATATGTCCCTAACAGTAAACAAAAAAACAGCTATTTTAAACTGCAATACATTTTTACTGTATGTTGATCAAATAAATGCAGTCTTGGTGAACAGAAGAGACATGCATTAACGTTCCTCATCTGTCTGTTTATCTATCTCAGGCTCTGATGCGTCCAGGTCGTCTGGACCGCATTATATTCGTCCCGCTTCCCGACGCAGACACTCGCAGGGAGATCTTCACGCTGCAGTTCCGGAACACGCCTGTCGATCCCAGCGTGCACCTGGAGGACCTGGTGACCCGGACGGAGCGCTACTCAGGGGCAGAGGTGAGAGGTCACTGCAGCTGTAGGACTCAGAGGTCACGCCATCATTTGCTAAAGTGTTTTCACACTGTTTACGAGAGAGAGCGAGATGCCGGTTCTCTGAAGCCTGTGTGACTCCGAGCTCCCGCACAGATGCTCTATTGTGTGCGTTTGTGTCTGTTCTCACTGTGACTCAGCAGTTGCTTGTGTGTGTGTGTGTGTGTGTGTGTGTGTGTAACAGCAGCTCTGTATGAGTTCAGCCCAGTGTTTGTACGTGAGAGCGTTCAGTAAATATATCAGCAGACAGATGAGATCGTGTTTCACATGTTAAACTGTAAATAAACAGCTCGTCCTTCACTGACGACTGAAAGAGAACGACACGCTTACATCTCAGATTAACAGGTGAAGACACACTCACAGGTGCTGATGTGCGGCTGTTTGTTGTTCTCTTATTATTATTAAGCGCACAGCTGCGAGATAAAGATGATGTATAGATGAGATCCTGATGTTCAGCAGCACACTAACACTGTTGGGCCATTCTGTGTCAAAACTTAGATTTTGCTTCTATTTATTCTGAAGAAAGATAGACATGTATAGTGATGAAAGCCAAAATATTAAATGTCATGGATGAATATTTCCTGAGCAATCCAGTATTTTGTAGAGAGGGTCAAAATGGCAATTTTATCTGGGATTCAGAGCCAAATTACAGGGGATTAAAAATGGCTTTAGAAAGATGGCAGCATCATAATGTTACATGTTTTTACACTGTGTAAATGTTTTTACACAGAGATTGGTAGCTATATTAGTGAAATCTATTAACTTTAGCAATCTTTGTTACATTATGAGCCAATGGTAACTATTCAAAAATGGGGAAATGGCACTTTTCAAGTTTTTTCTTCAAAGTTTGCATGTCTGTATCTCAAGAAGTGTTAAAAATATTGTAATGCCTTTTTTAGATATTGGGACTCAACAAACTTTCCTTTTGGCATCTTCATTTTTAAGGCCCTACATGATCTGGTTCCACAGATATTGGAATTTCAATATGGCTCCGGGAGTAAATCGTTCAAATGTACACATTTTATGATGCTTCTTCTTTTTTTTTTTTAAAGACAAATGTCTAAAGAACAAATAATGTTGAAACTAGAGCTATATCTTGTTTCCTTCTGTCAAGACAACTTTGTTAAACATACCTGGGTCATTCCATGTTAACTTAACCAGAGGGCCCCATCTCAAATCTTTGATTTTGCTAATATTTGTTCTGAAGAAAGATAGGCATGTATAGTGATGAACAATACAATACAATCAGTATCAGCTGTAGGTAAAGTGACCAACATTTGGTTTTCAAGCTCTGAAAATGGGTAAAATTCAACAATCTGAACATAGAGCCTCATTAAGGTCCACATATCTCTGTGACTGAATGAACAGGGCCTTGAAAATGAGGATTCCAAAAGAAAAGTTCATTAAGAGCTAGAATCTAAAATCATGGTGATACCTTAAATATTTCTTGAGTTATAGGCACACAAACTTTGGGAAAAGAATATTAATGGCACTCAGGTTTTTAATGCAGTTGTTTTGAAAGAAGGAAACAAGATACATTTATGGTTTTAGCATCATTTGTTCTTCAGACATTACTCTTTAAAAGAAAAGAAGTGTTATATATTTGCAAATTGACCCAAATTATGTGTACATTTTAACGATTTACCCCTAGAGCCATATTGAAATTCCAATATCTCTGGAACTGAACCATGTAGGGCCTTAAAAATGAAGATGTCAAAAGGAAAGTTTGTTGAGACCCAATATCTAAAAGGGCATTAGGATATCTTTGATAACTGAGTTACAGGCATGCAACCTTTGGAGTGAAAACTTGAAAAGTGTCATTTCCCCATTTTTGAATGGTCACCATTGGCACATAATGTAACAAAGTTTGCTAAAGACAACTGATTTTACCAATCTCTGTGTAAAAATAACATTATGATGCTGCCATCTTTCTAAAGTCATTTTTACCCCCCTTTAATTTGACTCTGAATCTCTGAAAATTGACATTTGACCCCCCCCCCCTCTACAAAATAGTGGATTACTCACTAAATATTCATCCATGGCATTTACTATTTTGGCTTTCATCACTATACATGTCTATCTATCTTCTGGAAGAAATATTAGCGAAATCAAAAACTTGAGCTGGTATATTTTCTGAAATGTGGTTGATTGGACACTGAACCGAAACTATTTCTATATATATATCTAGAGTGCTGCCTATCTAAACAACATGCTTCTTTTATATTTAGAAGACAGCCCCAGAATGCATCACTCAGTGTCAGTTGAAGACTCATATAAAACATTCTAAATCTAAAAGGAATTCTTCAAGAATTGAATAGCAGTGAAACTCATTTACCACTGAATCTGTATTACAGCAATCTCCTCACTGAAGGATCTGCCCTTAGGATAGTGTGTGTGTGTGTGTGTGAGAGAGAGAGAGAGAGAGAAAGGACGGGTCTTTTGTGTTGCCCATTAAGTCTTTCTAAACACGTCTGACTTGCTGAAATTCAAGCGCTGTGTGTTTATTTGTGTTGTGTTTTGTGTAAAGTGTGTTGCGTGGAAACAACATGAACTCACACACACACACACACACACACACACACACACACACACACACACTCTTGATAGTTTGCGTGTTGCTGTAATTGTATGTGTTGAGTTCTAGAGCGGATCTTGTCAAGCGTTTATTTGTGCGGTGTGCAGGGGTTTCTGGGTAATGTGATGTTTACAGCATGTGTGATCAGCCTCAACAATACAAACGACAGCACTACAGCTGAGCTGCAGGGAATTATGGGACTTTGTTTGCAGTTAATTGTACATCTGTGGTAAGATTGTGTGCTAAAGTGTAGCGCTGAGTTAATTTATCCGACAAATGATTCTGACATCAGTTTAAATGTCAAAAACTCATGTGGTTTTCACACAACATACAGCGACCAGAAGCTGCTAAGCTCCAAAAGGAAAATAAAAACATGTAGTATATAATATAAACCAATATTTGTATCATGTTCACATCACAGTGAAATGTTTAAATAAAATAATGTCACAATGTAACAAAAACTTTATGGAAACTACTAAAAGTGCTTGAAGTAGTTGAATTCAAATTTTTTAAATGTAAGGCCTTGAAAACCCTTGAAAATAGCTATATTTCTGAAGAGGTATTTAAAAAAAGTGCTTTGATTATTGAAAGACAATTTGAAAGCGTTTATTTTTTTTTTCCAGTAAGCACATATAATTTTTGAAGACACAAAAAGAGGAACAGATGCATTATTTACGCTGGAATCGCTCCAGCTGATTCAAATACATCATTTATTTCAAGCGATTCACTAGCAAAAAAAAAAACTAAACAAAAAAACAGATCAAATTAAAAGAGCCATTAATTTTTGACATTGCGGTTGCAAAATGATTCTCTGGTTTGAAGCGCTCCTATTAAATTGTGTATCATCTGATTCATATTGGGACTTCGGAACACACATTGCAAATCATTTGACTGAAATGGGACTTTAGAGTGTGGATTGCGAATAGTTTGTTTCCGTTCGGGTGTTGGAGCATGTATTGTGAATCATTTGATTCATATCAGAACTTCAGAGCGTGGAGCATGAACCATTTAATTCAGATCATAATGTGCATATCACAAATCATTTAATTTAGATCAGAAATGGGTTTCTGAATCATTCTGCGAATTGAATGATTCAAATCGAATGATTCACGATTCGTGATTTGAAGTCCCAACCTAAATCGAATGATCTGAAATTATGATTTGTGAATCATTCACATCGGGACTTCAGAGCGTGGATCACCAATCATTTGATTCATATCAGAACTTTTCATATCACAAAATGTCTAATTTAGATTGGAACAGATTTGTGAATCATTTATGCGAATTGAATGATTCAAATCAAATGATTCACGGTTTGTGATTTGAAGTCCCAACCTAAATCAAAAGATTTGGTCCTGATCTAAAATTACAGCTATTCAGAAACGGGACTTCAGAGTGTGGATTGTGAATCATCCGTTTCAGATCAGGATTTCGGAGTGATTTCACTTTCACTTTTGTTCTTAAACTGTAGAAAACATCAAACCATTAACGCAGTAGAGTTATAAAAACAAAAGAAACAAAACAAAAAAGTGAACACATACAAACTCCTTAAGAAATGATCCATGGATTTACTATAGTAAAAGTGTAGTTTACTTTGTAATACTTTAGTAGAAAAATGTTGCAGTTTTGGCCATTTTTATTAATCTATTTATCTTTTTTTAGAATTTGAAAGAGAAGACATTGTTTGATAAGTAAGACCTTTATTTAAAGTCCTTGAAAATCAAAGTAGTGCTTGAAAAGTCCTTGAAATTCCTGGAATTTCATGTTGCAGTATCTGTACGAACTCTTGATTATATTGTATATCAGGTATTAAAATGCTAAACAACAAACTTTTTGGGGGAAACATTTGGAATTACTGTTTACACCTTTTTGTTTTTGTATTTAGTTTTGAGCATTTTAACTTTATGAAACAAATGAAGAAACAAATAAATAAAGTATAAAGTAAAAATGTTGCTACATTGTGACATTATGACAAAAACAAAGAATTTAAAAAAAACTTTTTTTTTTTTCAAATTAAAATGAAAAATAAAATTTTGACTAAAATACAATAATAATAATAGAATTAAATTAAGGGCTCACTGAAATGTTTAAAAATGACAAACGTTAAGATATTAAGACAGCTATAAATAATAATGTAATGTAAAATCAAATTATTATTATTATTAAATTTGTTATTGTTATTCTGTTTTTATTTTTTATATTTTATCATTTATATATAATTGTACATATTTCTATATAATTTTTTAATAACTATTTATAATGATTAAGTTATTTTTTTTTTATAAAATTCCTTAAGAAATGATCCATTGTTGTAGTATACTTTGTAATACTTTAGTAGTAAAACTTAAACTGTACAAACCCTGATTATATCGTATATCAGGTATTAAAATGCTAAACAACACAAAATCAAAGTCTAAAAAAAAATATAAATATATATTATATATATATATATATATATATATATATATATATATATATATATATATATATATATATATATATATATATATATATAATTTTTTTTTTTTTTTTTTTTTGTAAACATTTGGAATCATTAAGATTTATTTTTAGTTTATAGTGTAGTATTGATTTGCATGAACTGCTGCTTTAATTTAGGCCACTCAGGGTATGATGAGGCATAAAGAGAGAATGGAGCGTGAGAATGAGATCTAGAGGAAGATTAATGATCGCAGAAGGGAAAGAAGGGAAGAAGAGTGGATCTCCAGTAGTAAAGTGACTGAAACACTCAGACGGACACGGACAGCAGCGTCTGCGTCTCTGTAATCCGCCTCTGAATAGCAGCTCTTGTGTCTGTTTGCCCTGTAGATGCAACACGAGCCGTTTGAGACTCCACCCTGATCCTCCATTGAGATCCAGCAAATGCTCGTCATCTGACCTCACTCGAGGATGAGGATGATGAAGGAGAGACACCACTGTTAGATGTTTAGGGATTTACATCTCAGCCAGGAGCCAGAGTTATTATTGTTAACTTAAACTACAACCTTAAAAATGTTATTACTTGAAATAAAATACACCCTAGATGAAATTAAATAAAACATAAAAACTTGAATGTTGAGCTAGCTGTCACAGCAGTTTAACTTCAT
>NC_133376.1:41691166-41717548 GCF_049309525.1 Garra rufa | reverse complement strand
ATTTGAAAATCAGGAATCTGAGGGTGCAAAAAAATCAAAATACTGAGAAAATCACCTTTAAAGTTGTCCAAATTAAGTTCTTAACAATGCATATTACTAATCAAAAATTACATTTTGATAGGTTTACAGTAGGAATTTTACAAAAAATCTTTATGGAACATGATCTTTACTTAATTTCCTAATGATTTTTGACATAAAAGAAAAATCAATAATTTTGACCCATACAATGTATTTTTGGCTATTGCTACAAATATACCCCAGCAACTTAAGACTGGTTTTGTGGTCCAGGGTATGTGTGTATGTGTATATATATATATATATATATATATATATATATATATATATATTAGTGTTTATTCAGTTTTATTATTGGTTATTTTTATTTAATAGCTTTTGGTTAATTTTTAATATTCCAATAGTTTTATTTATAGTTTTTGGTCATGTTTTAAATAGGGTTATGTTTATTCAGTTTTATTTTTTAGTTATTTTTATTTAATAGCATTTTATTATGATATGATATTAATAAAATGCCCTTTATATATTGAAATAAAATAATGCAGATATTTAAAAAAAAAACAATGAAACATAATTTGTAAAATAAAAAAATAATACAAATATATTTAAATTTTTTTTAAATGATAATTTTTGTAATGATACAAATGAATTGAAATGATACTTAAACTAAAATGTTTATTCGGTTTTATTATTAGTTATTTTTATTTAATAGCTTTTGATTAATTTTTAATATTCCAATAGTTTTATTTATAGTTTTTGGTCATGTTTTAAATAGGGTTATGTTTATTCAGTTTTATTTTTAGTTATTTTTATTTAATAGCTTTTTATTATATGATATGATATGATATGAATAAAATGCCCTTTATATATTGAAATAAAATAATGCAGATATTTAAAAAAAACAACAACAATGAAACATAATTTGTAAAATAAAAAAATAATACAAATATATTAATTTTTTTTTTAATTATAATTTTTTTGTAATGATGCAAATGAATAAAAAAAATCTATAAATAAATATAAATAATATAAATAAATAAAAATTAAGTTATTACTTAAACTAAAATGTTTATTCAGTTATTATTAGTTATTTTTATTAATTAGCTTTTTATTATGATATGATTAAAAAAAGATATATATTCTGTTATTACTTAAACAAAAATTTTGCCCAATAAATTTTTTTTTATTTGGCTTTTATTCATAGTCATTATTATTCATAATCATATTTTGAATTAGATTTTAGAATACTTTTGTATTAAATTTATTTCATTTTCTTAAATTTTGCTATTTTTAGTAATTAGTTTCTATTCATTTTTATTAGCTATTTTTTATTTATAGCTTTATTCATATTTTGAATTTATATATTTTTTTATTTTCTGTTTTCACTTAAACTAAAATTTGCTCTATTTTTTATTTGCAAGTATGTTTAGTTTGATTAATTTGTATTATTTAAATATTTTATTTATGGTTTTTGGTCAGGTTTTAAATGGTGTTTTCTAAATTTATTTTTTAAAAATATGTCTCATATTTTAAATAGTTTGTTTTTGTTTAATAGCTAATTATTCATTTTTTTCATATTTTGAATTAGATTTTAGAATTATTATTTTTTGTTAAATATATTTTGTTTTTTATAGTTTTTTTTAATTAGATTATTGTGTATATATATTCAGTTTTCACTTAAATTTTAGTTGTGGTAATTTTGCTGTATTTTTTCATGGTTTTTAAAAATATGTCTCTCGCTTTTACTCATTTCTATTTATTAGTTTTAATTTCCATGTATAGATTTTGTTGATGTGTAGAATTACATTTTATTTTTATATATTTTTTTATTTTTATATTTTTGTACTTAAATTGTAGTTAAAGTTTTAGTAATTTTTTCTGTATTTTTATTAGTTTTTTTTACATGGCTGTATAGTTTTTACTAATTTTTATTAGCTTATTTTTTTATTTATATTTTGAATTAGATTTTATTGTTATATATTCTGTTTTCACTTCAGTTTTAGTTAAAGTTGTAGTAGTTTTTGCTGTTTATTATGTCTTTTAAGTGTTTATTCAGTTTTATTATTAGTTATTTTTATTTGATAGCTTTTTATTGATATTTTTTGTTCATATTTTGAATTAGATTAATTATTTAAGATATATATTTTTCAAATTTAGCTAGTTTTAGTAATTTTCATATACATATTTTGAATTAGATTTTTAAAATACATTTTCTGTTATTACTTAAAATATAAATTTTCTCTTTTTTATTTTTAATTATATATAATTAGATTTTTTAAACATTTAATTTAAAATTATTGTTTCTAAATATATTTTCTATTTTCACTTCAATTTTAGTTAAAAGTTTAGTAATTTTTCTGTATTTTTAAATATTGCTTTTATTATTTTTTATTTATTAGATTTAGTTTTAGTTATTTTAGGACTTGTAATTTTATTTTAGAAATTTAGCTGAAATAAAATATTTCACCTGATGTTTATTTATTTCAAACAACAAACATGTTTTTTTTTATTAAATTATAATTATTATGAGGCCATAAAATTGTTTAGATAAACTGCATTTTGTTTCTGATCAATGAACTTTCTTACACTGACACTGTTATTTCTCTTTTATTGCATTTACATTTCTTGATTTAGTAGACACTTTTATTCAAAGCGACTTACAGATGAAGTAAAGCTGCTTTCTGTATTCTCTGAAGCACTTTAGAAATGAACATGACTTGACTTTTAAAAGCACATGATGCTGTTATCATGCTAATTAATATTAAAACCTACAAAACGAAGCACTAATAAAGCAGCGTATTTCGCTAAGAGAGAACGAGCGTCTGTGAAACCCAACACCGCTCCTCAACACACGCATGCGGTAACAGATGGAGCGCGTCATAAATCCGCCCCTCGCGCCCCACCGGGGGCAATTGGCCCTAATAATACCCCCATTGTCTGTCCCGAGAGCGTCGGGATCCTCCTCTGCTCCTCTCGCCTCCAAACAGCACATTAAACCCTCTTACAGGTGGATTAGAGGAGCAGCCAAACGCTCCTCAGCGGAGAACAAACGCCTCTAATCTGCATCGTCATCCTCACACAGTTCAACACTGTTAGCTGTTATCCGTCCAATGATCACCTTCTGTTGATTAACATTCGCATCGATGCACTTTGTTTTTGCAAACAGTGTTGGCACGCACGCTTTAAACTTGATTCACTGCATTCATGTTTCTGCTCATATGTGACCCTGGAGCACAAAACCAGTCTTAAGTAGCAATTTAGTAGCAATAGCCAACTATACATTGATCAATTTTATGCCAAAAATCAGTAGGATATTAAGTAATCTATTACTTTTTTTTATTCATATTATATTGAAAAAAAAAAATTGAATTTTTGTCTTAAATTTGGCTCATTTTAGGGTTTTTGCAGTTTTATGTCTATATATTTTCTATTAGATGTTTTTTTTATATTTATTTTCAGTTTTCACTTAAACTGCTGCTGTTCTTATTTTTTAAAGTGTGTATAGTTTTATTTTCTGTTTTCTCTAATTTTGCTAAATTTAGTCATTTTGGTCTTTTTTTTATTTTTTTTAATAAATTTTTTATTTTTATAATCATAATAATAATAATAATAATAATATGTCTGTCATTTGTATTATTAGTTTTTTATTTAATAGATTTTTAATAGTTTTTTTATTCATATTATACTGAAAAAATATATATTTAAATTTTTGTCTTATATTTGGCTCATTTTAGTGTTTTTGCAGTTTTATGTCTATATATTTTCTATTCATTTTTATTTATATTTTTTTATTATATTATTTATATTTTGAATTAGATGTTTTTTTTTATATTTATATTCAGTTTTCACCTAAACTTCTGCTGTTTTTATTTTTTAAAGTTTGTATAGTTTTATTTTCTGTTTTCTCTAATTTTGCTAAATTTAGTCATTTTTTATATATATATATATATATATATATATATATATATATAAGTTTTAATGTAGTTTTTATTTATTTTTATAAATCCAGTCTTAAGTAGCATGGGTATATTTGTAGCAATAGCCAACTATACATTGGTCAATTTTATGCCAAAAATCATTAGGATATTAAATAAAGAGCATGTTCCATGAAGATAATTTGTACATTTCCTAACATAAATATATCAAAATTTAATTTTTGATTAGTAATATGCATTGCTAAGAACTCAAATGTATTAAAAAAAAGTTGAAAATTGACCCTTATGACTGGTTTTGTGGTCCAGGGTCACACATTTGTGAGCGATTCATGAGTGCACTTTATTATAAATAAAAAAAAAAAAACCTTTTTTTCATCTGTTTCAGTAAAATTTTAGTTGTAGTAAAAAAAAATAATAATAATATGTCATTTTTATTATTAGTTTTTTATTTAATAGATTTTTATTAGTTTTTTATTCATATTATATTCATATTATATTCATATTTTGGTCTTAAATTTGGCTCATTTTAGTGTTTTTGCAGTTTTTTGTCTATATATTTTCTATTCATTTTTATTTATAGTTTTTACTTATATTATTTATATTTTGAATTAGATGTTTATATATATATATATATATATATATTCAGTTTTCACTTGAACTTCTGCTGTTTTTATTTTTTAAAGTGTGTATAGTTTTATTTTTTTTATTATTTAAACATTTTCTGTTTTCTCTAATTTTGTTAAATTTAGTCATTTTGGTGTTTTTTTATATAAGTTTTAATGTAGTTTTTATTTATTTTTATAAAACCAGTCTTAAGTAGCATGGGTATATTTGTAGCAATAGCCAACTGTACATACAATTTGATCATACATTGATCAATTTTATGGCAAAAATCATTAGGATATTAAGTAAAGAGCATGTTCCATGAAGATAATTTGTACACTTCCTAACATAAATATATCAAAATTTAATTTTTGATTAGTAATATGCATTGCTAAGAACTCAAATGTATTTAAGAAAAGTTGAAAATTGACCCTTATGACTGGTTTTGTGGTCCAGGGTCACATATTTATGAGCGATTCATTAGTGCACTTTATTATAAATAAAAAAGAATGTTGTTCTTTTCATCTATTTCAGTTAAATTTTAGTTGTAGTAAAAAAAATAATAATAATAATAATATGTCTGTCATTTTTATTATTAGTTTTTTTATTTAATAGATTTTTAATAGTTTTTTTTATTCATATTATATTGAAAAAAATATTTATTTTAATTTTTGGTCATAAATTTGGCCCATTTTAGTGTTTTTGCAGTTTTTTGTCTATATATTTTCTATTAATTTTTATTTATAGTTTTTACTTATATTATTTATATTTTGAATTAGATGTTTTTTTATATATATATAATTTCAGTTTTCTCTTAAACTTCTGCTGTTTTTATTTTTTAAAGTTTGTATAGTTTTATCTAATTTTTCTCTAATTTTGCTAAATTTAGTCATTTTTTTTTTTTTTTTTTATATATATATATATATACAAATATACCCATGTATATTAATGTAGTTTTTATTTATTTTTATAAATCCAGTCTTAAGTAGCATGGGTATATTTGTAGCAATAGCCAACTATACGTTGATCAATTTTATGCCAAAAATCATTAGGATATTAAGTAAAGAGCATGTTCCATGAAGATAATTTGTACATTTCCTAACATAAATATATCAAAATTTAATTTTTGATTAGTAATATGCATTGTAGTGTTGTCAAAAGTCCCGGTACTTCGGTACCAAGTCGGTACTAAAAAAATTAAAACGTTACGGTACCAGGTTTTCTTAAGTACCGGTGGTACCGACTATCCGGTCAACCCGGTTCTTGATACGCTATACAAAAGGTGCGCTCTCACGCACTGCACAGTTGCGCTCTATTCAGCGGTGCTGCTGATGCCGCGGCTCTGAATCCACTTGTTGACAAAGAAGAGCCAGGCTTGCTCCAAATATTTTGGATTTTGCGGCTGAACAAGGCGAACATCATAGATCATCAAAAAACTATTTGCAAAAGATGTCGTCTAGGTTCTCTCGAAAGGAGGAAACACATCAAACTTAAAACACCTCAAAGATCGACTCCGGGATCAAATGAAAGAGTTCAAGTAAGGTAAGTTTCATTTTAATTTCATATTTAGAGCATTATTGCATATTTTAATTTGAATGTCAGACTGAAATAAACATCACCGTTTGTGTAGTGAATCGTTAGCATAAGCGCGGCTAACGCTAATATGCTGGGCCTTAGAATGAATTTGAAACAACGCTCCTATAACTTTTGTTAGAGTAAAAAAAATAAGGACATGATGTATTTACTATTTTTTACACAAATGACATGTGTATCCAAAATATATGTGTTAGAGAATGTACAAATGTGTCGTTAACAATGTTTATGTCCTTAATATGAGTCTGTCAGAAAACGTTCTAGGTTTATTCTTGACTGGATAAATATAATTGCAGTTTGGATTGAATAAAAATACAATCAAATAAAACACGTTTTGTCCCCTGTTTAGTTTGGTAATACTTTAAAATAAGATCAAATTCATGCATCATCTAACATAAACTTAAAGTAAGTGAAACATATTTTTACAACATTAATTCATGTTTGTGAATGTTATTTAATACAAAAAGACATGATCATGTTTGTTCATGTTTAACAGATTAATATGATTTTATGCATTAGTAAATGTTGAAATTAGCCTAACCTCACGAAGAATAATTGCCATGTAACTACTGTTTATTGTTAGGCGATGTTGTCTAACAAATGAAAATTGTAAAGTGTTTTTAATACTGCAGTTTTCATCTGTGATAGACACTTGTCTTAATATATGTAATCTTATCTTAATTTATTATAACAGCTGAGGTTAGTTTTTTACTGAAAATTCATATTTTGCTGGTGTCAATGATCTAATGTTGCATCTGGTCAGACTTAGGCCATGGCTTTACTTAAGTATATTATATTTCTTTTTACAGTTGCAGATTAAGGAAGATCATGAAAGACCCCAGCGAGCTCTAAAACAGACAACAGTACAGATGTTTTTCAGCAACAGCAGCAGAAATATGACAAAAAGTTTTGGGTGAAGCTTGTTTACATTTTTTATGCCTGTAATTTATTTAGATGTTATTTCATTACTAAAATGTTTACAAATACTTTTTTAACCTGTGAAAAAACTTTTAACAAAATTTTACATTAGTATAAAGAATGGCACTGTTTTTTGTACATTTTATTTTCTTTATTAATAAAAAATAGTGTGTTGCTCAATTAATATGTTATTGTGTTTTGCTTTGGTACCGAAATTGGTACCGAGAACCGTGGATTTTCAATGGTATTGGTACCGAATACTGAAATTTTGGTACCGTGACAACACTAATGCATTGCTAAGAACTCAAATGTATTACAAAAAAAAGTTGAAAATTGACCCTTATGACTGGTTTTGTGGTCCAGGGTCACATATTTGTGAGCGATTCATTAGTGCACTTTATTATAAATAAAAAAAAAATCATTTTTTTAATCTGTTTCAGTTAAATTTTAGTTGTAGTAAAAACAAAATAATAATAATGTCATTTTTATTATTAGTTTTTTTATTTAATAGATTTTTAATAGTTTTTTTTATTAATATTATTTTGAAAAAAATATATATTTTAATTTTTGGTCATAAATTTGGCCCATTTTAGTGTTTTTGCAGTTTTTTGTCTATATATTTTCTATTCATTTTTATTTATAGTTTTTACTTCTATTATTTATATTTTGAATTAGATGTTTTTTATATATATATATATATATATATATATATATATATATATAATTTCAGTTTTCTCTTAAACTTCTGCCGTTTTTATTTTTTAAAGTGTGTATAGTTTTATTTTTTTATTATTTAAACATTTTCAGTTTTCTCTAATTTTGCTAAATTTAGTCATTTTGGTGTTTTTTTTTTTTTATTTTATTTTTTTTATAAGTTTTAATGTAGTTTGTATTTATTTTTATAAATCCAGTCTTAAGTAGCATGGGTATATTTGTAGCAATAGCCAACTATACATTGATCAATTTTATGCCAAAAATCATTAGGATATTAAGTAAAGAGCATGTTCCATGAAGATAATTTGTACATTTCCTAACATAAATATATCAAAATGTAATTTTTGATTAGTAATATGCATTGTTAAGAACTCAAAAATGTAAAAACATTCAAAAATGTAAAAAAAAAATTGACCCTTATAACTGGTTTTGTGGTCCAGGGTCACATTTGTGAGCGATTCATTAGTGCACTTTATTATAAACCAAAAATGTTGTTGTTCTTTTCATCTGTTTCAGTTTCATTTTCTATTTTTCTAATTTTGCTAATTTTAGTCATGTTGGTGTATTTTTATAAGTTTTATGTATATATATATATATATTCTGAATTTAAAAAAAATACTTACTTTTTTTACTTAAGTTTTCAGTTAAAATTTTTTTTTTTTTAAATGTAAATTTTATTTATTAGTTCTAATTTCTATTTACAGATATTGTTCAAGTTTTAAATTAGATTTTATAATTATATTTCCTGTTTTCACTTAAATTTTAGTTAAAGAAAGATTAGTAATTTTGCTGTGTTTTAATTTTTTTTATGGCTGAATAGTTTTTACTAATCCTTAATAATTAGAGTTTTTATTCATGTTTTGAATTAGATTTTAGATTTTTCAACAAATCCTGAAAATATTAAGTATGACGTTTTCACAAAAAGATTGTGCAGCACATGTTTTCAACATTGATAATAATCAGAAATGTTTGTTGAGCAGCAAATCAGAATATTAGAATGATCTCTGAAGGATCATGTGACACTGAAGACTAGAGTAATGATGATGATAAATTCAGCTTTGATCACAGAAATAAATTACATTTTAACAGATGTTTACAAAGAAAACAGCTGTTTTAGATCGTAATAATATTTCACTATTTTTACTGTATGTTTGATCAAATAAATGGGGGACTTCCATAAATAGAATTCTACATTTGTATGTTTCTATAGAGTCACTTCATAAATCAGTTCAACTGAATCATTTTAAAAGAAACAAATCTTCTGTGTGTGACTCAAACAGAATCCTACAGACTTCCCTTTTCTTGTATGTGTAGTAAAGTATATATCTCTAATTTAAAGAGCAGTAGTGTTTGTCCTGAAGCAGCTCTCAGATTCTCCTTGAGACATGAATCGATCTGTCTCTCTCTCTCTCTCTCTCTCTCTCTCTCTCTCTGTCTCTCTGTCTTCGTCCTCTGGCTGGCCTGTCTTTCCTTTGGCTCGTTTTCTTTGCTTCCTTCCTGTGTTAATTGCTCTCCTGTCTCAGCGAGGGACAAGGCTGCCAGCGCGCGGCTCATTGGATGAACATTCATTATGTGCTCAGTAATTGTAAACAGACTTACAGACACACACACACACACACACACACACACACACACACACACACACACACACACATACACACACACACACACACACACACACACACACACACACACACACACACACACACACACACACACACACACACACACACACAGAGAGAGAGAGAGAGAGAGAGTTTGTCTATCAGTGTCAGTCAGTGATAATATCATTATTTAGTCTCTCTACACAGCAAAAATCATGTTCTTCCTTAGTATCTCTGTCTGGTTTTCCAGTAAAAATATCTAAACCTTATTAAATCAAGATACACTTTACTGGAGCAGAAAAATAACTCAAGAAAACAAGACTTGAGAAATGCTCGAAAATGGTGAGTTTTTGGTTAAACCAAGAACAAATATCAGCAGGGTTTGTAAAAGGTGCTTAAAGTGCTTGAATTTGACTTTTTGACATTTAAGGCCTGGAAAACCCTTGAAAATAGCAACATTCTTGAAGAAGTACTTGAAAAGTGCTTGAATTATTGAAATGCAATGTATTTATGAAATAAGTGTTGAATTCGTTTCAATAAGCACATATTTTTTTCACACAAAATTCACCCTATTTCAAAAAACTTTTTTTTTTTTTTTTTTTGCTTATTTCAGTTAATGTCAGAAAACTAGCAAAAAGAGGAACAGATGAGCCAAATTAATTGAGTGCGTCATTTACACTGGAACCGCTCTGATTAATTCAAACTCGTGAATTTTGATCGTTCATTTGAAGCAGTTCACTTGCAAAAACCAGATTAAATTAAAAAAGCCATTCATTTTAGAATTAAGACATCACTTTTAATTATTTTCAAAAGCACATATAGTGGTGAAATTGAGCTTTTCGAAACTTTGAATCAGTTAAACCAGCGTGAAGCATGAATCATTTGATTCAGATCGAAACTTCAGAGCAGTGGATCGCTTAATCATTTGATCTAGGTCAGGATTTCAGAGCGGGTTTGTGAATCTTTTGATTCAGATCGAAACTTCTGAGCATTGAATCATGAATCATTTGATCTAGGTCAGGATTTCGGAGCAGGTTTGTGAGTCATTTGATTTAGATCAGGATTGTACAGCGGGTTTGTAAATCTTTTACTTCAGATCGGAACTTCAGAGAACGAATCGCAGATCGTTTGATTTAGAACATCAAATCATTGATCATTGAATCATTTGATTTAAATCGAAATTTCAGAACCGGTTACAGAATTTTGGAGCGTGGATCAAATCATTTGATTTAGATCAGGATTTCAGAGCAGATTTGTGAATATTAAGCTTTAGACCGAAGCTTCAGAGATTTTAGCGTAGATTTGTGAATCTTAAGCTTCAGATTGGTACTTCAGAGCATGGATTGCAAATAATTTGATTTAAATTGGATTTTCGGGGCAGGTTTGTGAATCTTTCGCTTCAGATCAGGATTTTTAGAGCTTGGATCATGAATCTTTTAATTTAAATCAGGATTGCTTAGCAGATTTGTGAATCTTTAGAACTGAGAACAGTCAGTTTTGTGTCTGTGTTTGATGATCTGTGTGTGTGTTGAATTCTTCTGTTGCCGAGCGATACTTTGTAACAGCCCTCATATGAACAGTGTTTACTGCTGTGTCGTGGGCGGCAGGAAGTCACACACACACACATGTAAACACACACTGGCCTGTTTCTGTTCCTGTTTCTTTTTTTATAGCTCTAACAAACCCAAACACTCAACGCTGCTGATGCTTTCAGGAACCGTTTGCCTAGAAATTGATTCTGTTTGTCCTCATGTCATCTTACACTCTTAAAAATAAAGGTGCTTCACGATGCCATAGAAGAACTTTTGTCTGAATGGTTCCATAAAGAGCCTTTAACATCTGAAGAACCTTTCTGTTATACCAACATTTTTTTTAAAGAACATTTATTTTTACATTCATTTATTTTTTTTTTTTTAGTGTTGACTTTTAAAAAAGCACAATACATGCATCATATCATCTTTCTTTCTTTCTTTCTTTCTTTCTTTCTTTCTTTCTTTCTTTCTGTCTTTCTTTCTTTCTTTCTGTCTTTCTTTCTTTCTTTCTGTCTTTCTTTCTTTCTGTCTTTCTTTCTTTCTTTCTGTCTTTCTTTCTTTCTGTCTTTCTTTCTTTCTTTCTTTCTGTCTTTCTTTCTTTCTTTCTTTCTTTCTTTCTGTCTTTCTTTCTTTCTTTCTTTCTTTCTGTCTTTCTTTCTTTCTTTCTTTCTTTCTTTCTTTCTGTCTTTCTTTCTTTCTTTCTGTCTTTCTTTCTTTCTTTCTTTCTTTCTGTCTTTCTTTCTTTCTTTCTTTCTTTCTTCCTTCCTTTCTTTCTTTCTTCCTTTCTTTCTTTCTGTCTTTCTTTCTTTCTTTCTTTTTTTCTTTCTGTCTTTCTTTCTTCCTTTCTTTCTGTCTTTCTGTCTTTCTTTCTTTCTTTCTTTCTGTCTTTCTTTCTTCCTTTCTTTCTTTCTTTCTTTCTTTCTGTCTTTCTTTCTGTCTTTCTTTCTTTCTTTCTGTCTTTCTTTCTTTCTTTCTTTCTTTCTTTCTTTCTTTCTTTCTTTCTTTCTGTCTTTCTGTCTTTCTGTCTTTCTTTCTTTCTTTCTGTCTTTCTGTCTTTCTTTCTTTCTTTCTTCCTTTCTTTCTTTCTTTCTTTCTTTCTTTCTGTCTGTCTTTCTTTCTTTCTTTCTTTCTGTCTTTCTTTCTTTCTTTCTTTCTTTCTTTCTTTCTTTCTTTCTTTCTTTCTTTCTTTCCTTCTTGTTTCCCCTCATTATGGTGGTGTTGTCTCTCTACATCTCTACATTATTGATATTTGTCTTTTCTCTGTTGTTATGTAGTGCAATAATTTAATCATTTAATATAATTTAATATACACTGTCATTCAAAAGTTAGGGGTTGGTGAGATTTTTAAAATTAAAAAAAAAATGTGTCTCATCTGCTCACCAAGGCTGCATTTATTTGATCAAAAATACAGTAAAATTGTGAAATATATATTTTTTTTAAGCACATAAAGAATAAATGTTTAAAAAATAAATAGGTTTTATTTCTAAAATGTATATTTTCATTCCATTTATCACCACAATACAGACTTTTAGATCAGAACAGTTGTTTGATGAATGAATCAAGGATTTTTCAGTCATTTTTTTATTGTAATTTACCTGCCAAAGACCAAAGGCAGTCATCAATTTGATTTGTGGCCTTAATTTTGGAAATATTTCTAGAAAATCACATTTTTTGACCTAAAATGTAGATGTTCCTTGAAAAAACGGTCTCCAATAGTAAGCTACTGTCAAAAGTTTGGGATTTCTAATGTTTCTGAAAGAAGTCATTTCTGCTTACCAAGTCTGGGTTTATTTGATCAAAACATTTGTAAAAATAGTTAAATAATATTATAATTGAGAACAGCTGTTTTCTATGTGAATATCTGTTAAAATGCAATTTATTTCTGTGCTCAAATCTGAATTTTCAGCATCGTTACGCCAGTTTATAGTGTCACATGATCACCAGAAACCATTATAATATGCTGATTTCCTGCTCAAGAAACATTTCAGAGTATTATCAATGTTGAAAACAATTGTGCTGCCCAATATTTTTGTGAAAACTGTGATAAATCTCATTTTTCAGGATTCACCAATAAATAGAAAGTTCAGAAGAACAGCATTTAGTTGAAATAGAAATGTTTTCCACCATTATAAATGTCTTTACTGTAACTTTTTAGCCATTTAATGCATCCTTGATGAATAAAAGCATTAATTTTGAGTTTTCAGCATTGAATGATAATAATCAGACATGTTTCTTGAGCAGCAAATCTGAATATAAGAATGATTTCTGTCACTTTTGATCATTTAATGCATGCTTACTAACTCTAAACCATTGAACGGCAGTATATCTCAATTTTAGGAGGTTTCCAACTCCTCTAAACACTTACAGCAGCTCAGTTTGCAGTGAATATAGAGTTTGTTTGTTCCTCAAATGTGCTAAACTATCAGATCTGGAGACTAGAGCACTAGGTTAGACCTTCCAAACCCGTTACAGATGTCAAACACACCAGACCGGGACACTAGAGCTCGTCTCTTCCGCGCGGGGAGCCACAAAATTTGTCCCTTTTTCATCGCGGTAACGTTTGGAGCTAAGAAAAGACGCTGCGCTTCCCCTCACGGCGTTCATTTGGAGCTCTGATTACAGCGTTCTCTTCCCTCAAACACAAACACAGGCCTGGAAAAACCGGCCTGCCAGTGACGCGCGGCCAACGGCGGGAAAACCAGAGCAATTAGAGCAGCGGAAGCCGCTAATGAAGAGCCGCACGCCGCACCGGTCCAGACGCTCCGATTTCCTCTGTGCTTTCGGTTCTGCACGTTCCTCGGCCTGAAACACAAAAGACGGGAAAGAAGAAGATCAGGGAGGACTGCAGCTGGAATGATGATTTTTAGTGCTGCTGAAGCTTGAACTCTCTGTTGAGTTCACTGCCTACACTTACATTCAAAACTTTGGACCAAGACCTTTTAAAACTTCTATTCATAAGGGGAACATTAAATTAATCAAAAGTGGCAGTACAGACATTTTTAATGTTGCAAAAAATTTAAAATTCATATAAATGCTGTTCTTTATGAAAGTCTGAATACGCCACGGAAAAAGTTTTTTTTTCTGCGATAAATTCACAATTGCGAGTTATAAAGTCAGAATTACATCATATAAACTCAATTCTGAGAAATAAAAGCGCAATTGCATTATACAAACTCACAGTTACGAGATATAAAGTCAGAATTCTAAGATATAAACTTTTGAAAATTTTTATTCATAAAGGATGCACTAAATTAATCAAAAGTGACAGTAAAGACATAATGTTGCAAAAGATTTCTATTTCATATGAATTTTGTTTTCACCACTGAGTATAAAATAAAATAAAAATATTGCGACTTATCGCACAATTCAGATTTTTTTTTCCTCAGAATTGAGTGAAGTCAGAATTGCATCATATAAACTCAATTCTGAGAAATAAAGGCACAGTTGCATTATATAAACTCACAATTGCGAGATATAAAGTCAGAATTCTAATATATAAACTTTTTACAAATTTTATTCATAAAGGATGCACTAAATTAAAGACATTTATAATGTTGCAAACGATTTCTGTTTCATATAAATTCTGTTTTCACCACTGAGTATAAAAAAAAAATGATTGCGACTTATCTCACAATTCAGATTTTTTTTCCTCAGAATTGAGTGATATAAATTCACAATTGCGAATTATAAAGTCAGAATTGCATCATATAAACTCAATTCTGAGAAATAAAGGCGCAATAGCATTATATAAACTCACAATTGCGAGATATAAAGTCAGAATTCTAATATATAAACTTTTTAAAAATTGTATTCATAAAGGAAGCACTAAATTAAAGACATTTATAATGTTGCAAACGATTTCTGTTTCATATAAATTCTGTTTTCACCACTGAGTATAAAATAAAAATAAAAATATTGCGACTTCTCACAATTCTGATTTTTTTTTCCTCAGAATTGAGTGATATAAATTCACAATTGCGAGTTATAAAGTCAGAATTACATCATATAAACTCAATTCTGAGAAATAAAAGCGCAATTGCATTATATAAACTCACAGTTACGAGATATAAAGTCAGAATTCTAAGATATAAACTTTTTAAAAATTTCATTCATAAAGGATGCACTAAATTAAAGACATTTATAATGTTGCAAAAGATTTCTATTTCATATGAATTTTGTTTTCACCACTGAGTATAAAATAAAATAAAAATATTGCGACTTATCTTACAATTCAGATTTTTTTTCCTCAGAATTGAGTGATATAAATTCACAATTGCGAGTTATAAAGTCAGAATTGCATCATATAAACTCAATTCTGAGAAATAAAGGCGCAGTTGCATTATATAAACTCACAATTATGAGATATCAAGTCAGAATTCTAATATATAAACTTTTTTTTGAATTTTAAAATTCATAAAGGATGCACTAAATTAAAGACATATATAATGTAGCAAAAGATTTCTATTTCATATAAATTCTGTTTTCACCACTGAGTATAAAATAAAAAAAAATTATTGCGACTTATCTCACAATTCAGATTTTTTTTCCTCAGAATTGAGTGATATAAATTCACAATTGCGAGTTATAAAGTCAGAATTGCATCATATAAACTCAATTCTGAGAAATAAAGGCGCAGTTGCATTATATAAACTCACAATTACGAGATATAAAGTCAGAATTCTAAGATATAAACTTTTGAAAAATTTTATTCATAAAGGATGCACTAAATTAATCGAAAGTGACAGTAAAGACATAATGTTGCAAAAGATTTCTATTTCATATGAATTTTGTTTTCACCACTGAGTATAAAATAAAATAAAAATATTGCGACTTATCTCACAATTCAGATTTTTTTTTTCCTCAGAATTGAGTGATATAAATTCACAATTGCGAATTATAAAGTCAGAATTGCATCATATAAACTCAATTCTGAGAAATAAAGGCGCAGTTGCATTATATAAACTCACAATTACGAGATATAAAGTCAGAATTCTAAGATATAAACTTTTTTAACACTTTAAAATTCATAAAGGATGCACTAAATTAATCAAAAGTGACAGTAAAGACATATATAATGTTGCAAAAGATTTCTATTTCATATAAATTTTGTTTTCACCACTAAGTATAAAATAAAAATAAAAATATTGCGACTTCTCACAATTCAGATTTTTTTTTTCCTCAGAATTGAGTGATATAAATTCACAATTGCGAATTATAAAGTCAGAATTGCATCATATAAACTCAATTCTGAGAAATAAAGGCGCAGTTGCATTATATAAACTCACAATTATGAGATATCAAGTCAGAATTCTAATATATAAACTTTTTTTAAATTTTAAAATTCCTAAAGGATGCACTAAATTAAAGACATATATAATGTTGCAAAAGATTTCTATTTCATATAAATTGTATATAAATATATAAATATATATATAAATTATATATAGTATAAAATTTTAAAAAATTATTGCGACTTATCTCACAATTCAGATTTTTTTTAATCAGAATTGAGTGATATAAATTCACAATTGCAAGTTTTGCAGAATTGTGAGATATAAACTCGCAGTTCTGAGAAATAGACTTTATATAGTCTTACAATTCTGAGAAAAAAAAAATCAAAATTGCAAGAAAAAAATTCTGAATTGTGCAATACAAACTCGCAATTCACATTTCGAGTTTAATTCACAGTTCTAACTTTATATCTAGCAATTCTGACTTTATAACTCGCAATTGTGCATTTATATTTCACAATTCTGAGAAAAAAGTCAGAATTGTGAGATGTAAACTCAAAAATGCGAGAAAAAAAGTATGAATTGTGAGATAAAAAGTCGCAATTACCTTTTTTTTTGTTTTTATTCAGTTGTGGAAACCGGCTTCCAAAGTTCTTTTCATCTGTGAATCAGATGAACATTGATAATAATAACCAGAACTGTTTGTTGAGCAGCAAATCAGAATATTAGAATGATTTCTGAAGGATCATGTGGCTCTGAAGACTGGAGTAATCATGCTGAAAATTCAGCTTTGATCACAGAAATAAATTACATTTTAACACAGATTCGCGTAGAAAACAGATATTTTAAATTAAAATAATATTTGACATTTTTTACTGTATTTTGATCAAAAAAAAATGCAGCTTTGGTGAGCAGAAGAGATTTTAAAAACATGAAAACAGGCTTTTGACCAGTATTGTAGGTGTAACTTAAAGGATTACTCCACTTTCAGAATAAAAATTTCCTGATAATGGACTCACCCCCATGTCATCCAAGATATTCATGTCTTTCTTTCCTCAGTCGCAAAGAAATTGCGTTTTTTGAGGAAAACATTCCAGGATTTTTTTCCATATAGTGGACTTAAATGGTGCTCAACGGATTTAAAATTAAAATGCATTTAAATGCAGCTTCAAAGGGCTTTAAATGATCCCAGTTGAGGAATTACGCTCTTAACTAGCGAAACAAATGGGCATTTTCTAAAATGAAAATGTATATTTATACACTTTTTAACCGCAAATGCTGGTCTCGTCTAGCTCTCACAAAGCTAGACAAGATGAGCATTTAAGGTTAAAAAGTAGATAAATTGTATTTTTCTTTTTTATATATATAGAAAATGACATTTGAAGCTGCACTGAAACTACATTTTTAACCTTCAACCTATTGAGCACCATTGAAGTCCACTATATGAAGAGAAATCCTACAATGTGTTAAATTAAATTTCTTTGCGACTGATGAAAGAAAGACATGAACATCTCGGATGACATGGGGCTACATTATCAGGATTTTTTTTATTTTGGAAGCCATCATCTGCTATCTTAAATATATATCTGACAGTTGTCAAGTCGATTTTAAAGGGGTCACATGATGTTTCTAAAAAAGAGCATTATTTTGTGTAATTGTTGTAATGCAATGTTTATGCAGTTTGAGGTTCAAAAAACATATTTTCCACATACTGTGCATTATTGTTGCTCCTCTTTGCCCCGCCTTTCTGAAACACTTAGATTTTTACAAAACTCATAGTAGATGGAAACCAAGGTGTTCTCTGATTGGCCAGTTATCCCCTGCGTTGTGATTGGCCGAATGCCTCAAGTGTGTGACAGAAATGTTACGCCCCTTACCATGCCGTTTCTCGGTGCGACGCGACAGAAACAATGAAACCCATTATGAATGAGGCATTTGTTGCATCCAGTGGAGACATAACTACTGATTATAATGACTCATACTGTGTTTTTACACATTGCGTCACACTGCGTAAACAGAATCGTAGAATGAGAAACAAGCACTACTCTACACTGCTCAAAACTGGTGTGTGAATATGAAAACGTACTTACATGCGAGTCAGACGCATCAAACTGTCCTTGCAACATTGGAATTGCCCCACTTTATAGCCTTAACCCTTGGCATTGAAAGCTGCTCTCTCAGGTTCAGGAAACAGTCCTCTTTGAAATGCGCATCACACACTCAAATATTTGCGTTGTATTGCTCTGGAACAGTGTTGTAAATATAACTTAACCACTGATTTCTAGTTGTATCGTAGTTTGGAAGGCGAGTACTTTCGCTTTGGCAATGAAACACACTGCGTCTCCACAACATGGTGCTGCAGCACTCTCACAGCCAGTAAAAGTTACGCCTTCTTTCTTCCCATATTCGTGTTTGAATGAGCTGTGGCTGAGTGTTAACTTTCATAATAAATATCGCTTTGCATTTGAGACTTTAAGCTTTGCAACTTTACTGATCTTATCTATGCACTAACAGCTTGTAACACTCCAAAGACAAAGGAAAACAAGAAACATCATATGTGACCCTGGACCACAAAACCAGTCATAAGGTTAAATTTTACAAAACTGAGATGTATGCATCATATGAAAGCTCAATAAATAAGCGTTCTATTGATATATGGTTTGTTAGGATAGGACAATATTTGGCCGAGATACAACTGTTTGAAAATCTGGAATCTAAGGGTGCAAAAAATCAAAAGACTGAGAAAATCACCTTTAAAGTTGTCCAAATTAGGTTCTTAACAATGCATATTACTAATAAAAAATTACATTTTGATAGGTTTACAGTAGGAATTTTACAAAAAATATTCAGGGAACATGATCTTTACTTAATTTCCTAATGATTTTTGGCATAAAAAAAAATCAATAATTTTGACCCATACTATGTATTTTTGGCTATTGCTACAAATATACCCCAGCGACTTAAGACTGGTTTTGTGGTCCAGGGTCACATATTTTAAGAGAAACACTTCCAAATTAAATCAAATACATTATTGTGGAAGACATATTTGAATAGACAAAAAATGTCTTAAAGTGACATGCAATTATAGTTTTTATTAATATATTAAATTAGTTTTAATTTTCTGACTTTCTGTTTTCAGTTTTATTAGAAACTGTGTTTCAGCCTTTATTATTACTTTTTTATTATTATATATATTATTTCAGTTTTAGTTTTGAAATAAAATGTATAAATATAAATATTTAAAATACATTTTATTTTACTTAACTAAACATTAAGTATAATAAAAAATTTTAAATATTTAAATCACTGACTAAATTATTTTTCTCCCTAGTCTAAATAATACATATTTTTTAATACATTTACATATATGTGGTCCAGGGTCACATATGACCCCTTGAAGTTAGTCAGTGTTCTTTGTTTCTACATTGACTTCAAAGACTGAATGCTTATATGACCCTAAATTAAATGCGATGCAAGTCTATGTGTGCATATGTGTGTTTCTAGTGTGTGTATGTGTGTGTGTATGTGTGTGTGTGTGTGTATGTGTGTGTATGTGTGTGTGTGTGTGTGTGTGTGTGTGTGTGTGTTGTCCAGCAACTCATAGATGAGTCTGAAGTCCCGTCGGCTCTGATAACATCATTTTCCATCTGCTGCTCTCGTTGGGTTTATTCAGCGGAAGCTGCTGGTTACTAAACAACCGAGCGTCTGGATTTGCCCTCCAGAGTTCCTGATGTCTGATAAGAGACAGAACAACAAGCGAAAGCTTCACGCGACCTCCAGCTCTCAGGACAAAACTCGTCTGCTTTATAATCGTACATTAGCAGCATATGACTTTCTCGATGATTTTTAAGCTCATGATAAACACTAAAGTTTCCGGTTTATGAAGCATTTTAAATCTCAAATACAAAAAAATGCTATTTTCTAACTACAAAATTACGCCAAATGTTATCCCAACTAGTCAAACACAGTTGTCTGAAGATAGAATTTTAATATTGTTGAAATTAAGGCTTTGTGAGTTCCCAGCATGAATAAATGCTGCAGTTACTGTTCTACGGTTATTGTTTTGCTGTTTGCTGACTTACTTTAAACTTTTTTTTGTTGTTGTTTTGTCATTATTGTTAGTTTGTTGTATATATGTGACCCTGGACCACAAAACCAGTCATAAGGTTAAATTTGACAAAACTGAGATGTATACATCATATGAAAGCTCAATAAATAAGCTTTCTATTGATGTATAGTTTGTTAGGATAGGACAATATTTGGCCGAGATACATCTATTTGAAATCTGGAATCTGAGGATGCAAAAAAATTAAAATACTGAGAAAATCATCTTTAAAGTTGTCCAAATTAGGTTCTTAACAATGCATATTACTAATCAAAAATTACATTTTGATATGTTTACAGTAGGAATTTTTCAAAAAATCTTCATGGAACATGATCTTTACTTAATTTCCTAATGATTTTTGGCATAAAAGAAAAATCAATAATTTTGACCCATACAATGTATTTTTGGCTATTGCTACAAATATACCCCAGCGACTTAAGACTGGTTTTGTGCTCCAGGGTCACATATGAAGAGCTAATCTTTTTTAATATTTGTTGATTGCCACCGTTCTTGAGATTTTTGTCTAGTTTCGAGGCCTTCATTCTTAAAAATAAAGGTGCTTCATGATGCCATAGAAGAAATTTTTTGTCTAAATGGTTCTATCAAGAACCTTTAACATCTGAAGAACCTTTCTGTTTCACAAACACAAAAGAAGGTTCGTCAGATTATAAAAAGGTAACAAAGAGATGGTTCTTTAAAGAACCTTTGTCTGAATGGTTCTTTGAAACCAAAATAGTTCTTCTATAGCATTGCTGTGAAGATTATCCACTATCTTGCCAGTTTCTATAACAATTCAGTGTTTATCATTTTTAAATAAACATAAAATTGATAGTGGGAACTTTTTACAGTTTTTTTTTTTCATCCAGGAAAAAAAAAATCTTCAACAACAGTAATTGTTTTGGTTGCTTTAACAAGAATTTTTCTACACTTTAAAAATTTTTCATAGTATTTTTGTCTTATTTTTTTAGTATAAATATCTAAAATATTCTTGAATCAGGACAAGTAAAATGACTTAAGATATTATGTCTTGTTTCTAAAAAAAATTACCCAAATTTAGTTAGTTTTTGCTTAAAACGAGCAATATGTCCCAATAATAAAGGGCCAGTATCCCAGTCATATTCACGCTAATAACCAACTAGTTAATAGTGAGAATCGGTCACTAAAGTGTTACCAATATTCTTATTAACTCACCAAAGTATTTAAAGTGAAAAGAGTGCATTAAAGCTTGCATTTTAAAGTTAGACTTTAAATGTTAATGTTAAATCCACTGTTGTACTGTATAAGGGACAAAGACATTAAGATGTCCACGTCAAAATAAATTTACAAAAGTGATTTTATGTCCATAGAAAGCTCATTTAAATGTAAGCACAGCATCTACTTTTTAAGGTTTCAAATAAGTTTTAAATGTCAAAATTTGGTTGAAATAATGTTACATTGTCATTCAGTGCAACACAATATTTATGTAAAAATGCAAACAACATGTTTATTCTGACTTGTGCATATTAAAATATCTAGGGAGCATATTAAATTTGATTGTGTTTTAAATGAGAAAAGAAAATCTTACTGACAAAAAATGTAGAAGTACAACAAATTAGCATTTGCAGTGAAAGTAATTCGTCTTTTGATATGTCATAAATAGATTTTTTGCTGTAAATATGTCAAGATTGACACTGAATGACATTTTAGTGGGTCTCTTCTGTAAATTAAGGAAAATGCATGATGTTTGTTTTTTGCTTAGAAAAACAAAAATGCAGTTAAATTAAACAGAAAACGTTTTAATATTTAAAAAAAAAAATTATTTACATTTTTTGGAAAAAACAGTATTACACTTATGGTCTGTACGCTTTACACCTGTATCCATTTAACCTATACACAGTTTTAAGTTCAATTACATAAGAAATTACTGTAATTAAATTACAGAAAGAAATAAGAGTGGTCCCTTACTTAACTTTTTCAAGGGAAATGTAATTAAGTTACAGGGTTACACCCAACACTGAGATGTCATTTTATTTTTCAGGATTCACAGATGAATAGAAAGTTCAAAAGAGCAGCATTTATTTAAAACAGAACTCTACAAATGTCACTTTTGATCAGTTTAGTGCACATATTTCTTTCTGAAAAAAAAAAAAAAAAATTATATATATGTATGCCCTGGACCACAAAACCAGTCATAAGGTTAAATTTTACAAAACTGAGATATATACATCATTTGAAAGCTCAATAAATAAGCTTTCTGTTGATGTATGGTTTGTTAGGATAGGACAATATTTGGCCCGAGATACATCTATTTGAAATCAGAAATCTGAGGATGCAAAAAAATCAAAATACTGAGAAAATCACCTTTAAAGTTGTCCAAATTAGGCTCTTAACAATGCATATTACAAACCAAAATTGCATTTTGATGTATTTACAGTAGGAATTTTACAAAAAAATCTTCATAGACATGATCTTTTAATATCCTAATGATTTTTGGCATAAAAGAAAAATCAAAAATTTTGACCCAAACAATGTATTTTTGGCTATTGCTACAAATATACCCCAGCGACTTAAGACTGGTTTTGTGGTCCAGGGTCACATATATAAATATATATATAAAAGATTAGCTCTTCATATAGTATACAACAAAACAACAACAAAAAAAGTTTAAATTAAGTCAGCAAACAGTAAAACAATAACCGTAGAACAGTAACTGCAGCATTTCTTCATGATAGGAACTCACAAAGCCTTAATTTCAACAATATTAAGTTTGACTATTTGGGATAACATTTGGCGTAATTTTGTAGTTAGAAAATAGCAATTTTTTCGTATTTGAGATTTAAAATGCTTCATAAACTGGAAACTTTAGTGTTTATTATGAGCTTGAAAATCATCGAGAAAGTCAAATGCTGCTAATGTACGATTATACGATATAATTATTACAATTTTTTTTTTGTCTGTGTCTGTGAATGATATGTTTGTGCCTGTCCCTATAGTTTAGTAAACACGTTCTGCTGTTTTGACCTCTGGGCTTCTCCTCTCTCTCTTTCTTCTGCCTTCTTTCTTTATTTTTCTTTTTTTCTCCAATCAAGGAGGAATTATCTTCTTTCCGGAAAGCGAGTTGGCCACTAATTTTAGCCGCTCTTGATTGAGGCTGGAGGCTCAGGCTGAGGCCACATCCGCCCGACCCAGAGAAGTTAATTCCAACCAGAACACACAACATGTGTTTAGTTCTCCAGCCGCAGTCTGCCGTGTGTGTGTGTGTGTGTGTGTGTGTGTGTGTGTGTGTGTGTGTGTGTGTGTGTGTGTGTGTGTGTGTGTGTGTGTGTGTGTTTTCAGCTGTACAGGCTGTTTTTTAGGGTCCGTGGTTTCCGGAAGTATTTTTCCATTTCATTTAATTTTATTCGTTTGAATATAAAAAATATATATGTTAAACTCAATTACATTACGTTTAATTCGTCATGACATGCTGTATGTTTGCTTTTAAGCAAATGGTTTGTTCTGTTTGCTCAGGGCTTGAGCTCTTGAGCTGAAGCAGTTTTCCGTCTCGCTCTGATCCTCATCTGGTTTATTTCATCCGTTTGTTTCTGTGTCTCCGCCACCATTCCGCCCAGAGACTCCGACACGCATCCCAGAATTCCTGCGAGATGGTGTGCAGGTGCGAGCGGCGGCGTGTCTGACACGTTAAACACATCTGTCTCTCTCTGACGGTAAATCTGTCGCGCATCTGTGTGTGTGTTGTGCGGTTAACGTGCAGGTGTGTGTGTGTGTGTGTGTGTGTGTGTGTGTGTGTGTGTGTGTGTGTGTGTTGTGATGAGATCACTGTTAGACTAATAAACAGACGAGCTCATTCCTTCTGTTCCCTTCAGACGGAAACCTTCCTTTAACTTTACAACCTTTTTAAAAAAACATTGAACTAGATAAAGCCTGTCAGGACCAACTTTAGCTTGAGAAAGCTTAGCCAGTTTTAAAGTTTAAACTTTCAGATAGATGTTTGTAGGGTGGCAAAAATATATCACAAATTATTTCAGAAATATCATGATTCTTTGTCATGTTGGTTTTACTGTTTTGCAAGTTGTCCGTAGTGTTGTTTTTGGCGGCTGATTTTAATTTTAGTTTTACTCTAGACTTTGTGTGAACCTGTCATTTTAGTTTTTATTAGTTTTAGTCACGTTCATACTCTTTTTAGTCTAGTCAAGTTTTAGTCGACTAAAAGTCTGAGTATTTCAGTCTTATTTTAGGCAGAATTACCCATGACTATTTTCGTCTAGTTTTAGTCGACGAAAAAACTGATGACATTTAGTCTATTTTTAGTCCATGGAAACTGTATTTTAGTCTATTTTTAGTAATGCAATTTTATTTTATCCAGTCAATATAGTATAAGTCCCTAGTTGTATAGACGAAACCAAAGTTTTCTTTTAGCCAAACTCATTTCAAACAAGGTTATCTTATTATATTATTGTTACCATATAAGCTCAAGAATACATCCATTCCAGACATGGAAGATGCTCTAATTTGAATTTACAACATTAATTTTGCCTACCAAACATGTTAGAAGTGCACACACATAAATTGAATTAAAATAAATAAAAACAATAAATAAAATAGCATCACATGACAATGCCAGAAAAAGTTAATACATTCAAGTTTAACAAAGAGAGGTTTAACAAGGTGAATACTCAAGCTACAATATACTAAAAATTAGTGGAGGCATTTTGGCATAGTTTTTATTTTGTCTTTTTTTTATTCATCAACGATATTGCATTATACATTTTATTATAGTCATCATCACATGACCAGCATTTTCGTTTCGTCTCGTTTTCGTCACGTGATAACGGTTCGTTGACGATGATATTTAGTCATAATTTTCGTTGACGAAAGCAACACTAGTTTTCTGAGCAGCACTATGGGATCTAATTTCCGTCAAAAGTATTGTCTGATGGAGTTGATGACAGATGTGATAAAACCTACAAAAATAACATCTACATAGCAACAGTCTCAAAAGGTCAGTCAGGGTAAAACTGTTTGGGCATTAAATACATATTCTCAATAAGATCATTAATTATATAAATAATAATTCATAAGACATATTCATAATACAGTTAATAATGCATAATCTTAGATATGAATTGGCACATTTTTTTGTTAATTTCATAAAGTCGACACATCAGAACAACAAACAACGTGGTCACAGATTGAAAAATAAACGCAAATTCAAAATGTAAAACCATTAAAAATTAAATTGCACTAAACTGAAACACAAATTCAGCATTTTTCGAGTCACAAACAAAATCAGGTTTTCTGCGCTTATATTTAATTATTTGTGTGCTTATGGTCTTTTATCCTTTGCTCACGTCTTTTTTGGGAAATAGGCTCATTCTCCAACTCCCACCGAGTAAATAAGTTGAGTTTTACCCAAGCGGCAACCTCCCACTCTCTCTATTGAAAACTGCAATTCATCGACTGGCCGCTAGAGACTGGCTGCAAAAGGGAGTCAGTCCCATTGACTCCCCATGTTAAAATGCCCAACTTTACAGCGGGAAAAAACATGTTTACAGCCTGGTTCAAAAAGTGGTTTTAGACAATATAGCTAATCTCACCCTTCATGTCAACTGTGAGGGGGGTGAATTTTTTTATAACTCATCCGTTTAATTTATATTAAGCTGTAAAGTTCTGCATAATTAAGGGCGTGGCCACTTGAGTGACAGGGGGATTGCCGCTGCTCTCACTACTGTCGTGTTAGGTGGGCGTGGTTTCAGCATCCAGCTCCACCCACGTCCCGCCTCTTTGCCCATTTTCGATGATCCGGGAGTGACGCTCGATGACGCGATTCCAAGATGCCAACAGCAAATCCCGCCCACTATAGGCTTCATAATCGCTCTTCAGAAACCTACGGGTGTCGTCACGGACTCTACGTCCATATTTTTTCTATGGTTTTACTGTTTTGAAATCCATTCAGCCGTTCTCCTGTTCTGGCGATATCACTTTTAGCATAGCTTAGCATAGATCATTGAATCCTATTAGACCAGTAGCCAGGGCCAGATTAACACTTTGTTGTACCCTGGGCAACAACATTCAAGGGAAAATATCGAAACTTGTTGGTCATTTTTGAACGCGATGCTACTGGCAGTAGCATCGCGTTCAAAAATGACCAAC
>NC_133376.1:41661166-41686166 GCF_049309525.1 Garra rufa | reverse complement strand
AGATTTGACATCAGAAACGCACATGAAGCCCCAGCTAACATTGCATTCAAACTGAACATGTTTTCAGTTTTCAATTTTGCATGCATTCCCTTGGAATCCAACCCATGACTTTGTCATTTCTAGCACCATGTGCTGCTGTTTGACATTACGATGCCACATTTAATGATTTAGTTCATTCTTAACTTCTCGAGTACCACATTTTTGCATGCAGCCCTGATTTTCCTCCATTGCACAAGTGGAGCGTGTAAATGTTGTTGTGAACGTGCAGCGTTCCAGTTCTTCCAGTGTGTTTTGTCGAGAGCCGTTTCTCCTGACAGACAAAAGCTCAGGCGGGTTTATTGTGTCTCTGTGGGTTTGGTCTTTGCTTACAGTAAGAGGAACATCTGAGCGCTCCGGTTTTGTCTTTCAGCTGAAGGTCACGCAGATGTAAGCGGATCCGTTTCCGGCGTTACGCGAGTATCTGAGACTGCACTGATAGCAGGAGCCCATCCACACCCCTCACCGCAGCCAATCGCACACACCATACGTGAACATTCAGCCTCGGCTCAAATCACTTCACATACACTAACCTTCGTTGCTATTAGAGGCTCTTCAGCTTGTGTGCTTGCTTTTAAGTGTCTTAATCGAGTGACTGTTCCTTTAAATATAGAATTGCACTCAAAAATATTCAGGCATGTCAAGTTTCAATGCATTTGGCTTACTCAAACTTAATTTGATGCACATGGGTCAGTCATACATACACTGCAAAAAATGCTTTTCTTAGATTTTTTTTGTCTTGTTTCCAGCCAAAATATCTCAAGAAGGATTTTCTAGACAAGTTAAAATTATAGTCTTGTTTTCAGAAAAAACTAATCAAAATTAAGTGCGTTTTTGCTTGAAACAAGCAAAATAATCTGCCAATGGGGTAAGAAAAATAATCTTGTTTTCTGTTTGAAATAAGATTTTTTTTTTTTTTCCCATTGGCAGATTATTTTGCTTGTTTTAAGCAAAAACTCACTTAATTTTGACTTGTTTTTTTTCTGAAAACAAAAAAAAATTGTCTAAAAATGTTTAAGATTTAAGAATTTTTTAATATTTTGGCTGGAAACAAGACAAAAAAAATCTAAGTAAGAAAAGCATTTTTGGAGTGTAAATGAAACATTTCTGTAATAGTACTAATAAACTGAACATGTTTTAATAACACAATATTTGTTATCAGTAAATCCAGTTTGTTTTAATCTCAACTAACTGAATAGCAACTGTAGTAATAGCCAAAAATACATTGCATGGGTCAAAATTATAAAAACACTTTTTATGCCAAAAATCATGTTCCACAAAGATATTTTTGCAATTTCCTACCGTAAATATATCAAAACTTAATTTGTGATTAGTAATATGCATTGCATTAGTAATAACTTCATATGGGCAACTTTTAAAGGCGATTTTTTGATTTGTTTGCACCCTCAGATTACAGATTTTCAAATAGGTGTATCTCGACCAAATATTGCCAGATATCTCCTCCTTTATGACCTTTAAGACTGGTCTTGTGGTCCACTGTCACTTTTAATTTATTTTACAGGTAACAGATTTATGTGATTCTAAGCTATTTGAACAATGAAAAAGTGATTATTTAAACAAAATCAAATAGTTAAAAAAAATCTGACCTGTTTGATTTATATATGACTGACAAACATGCATCACATTAAGTTTATTATTATTATTTTTTACATTAAAACATAATGCATAAGTCAGTTTAGGCCTAAATATTTATAGGAATAATTACTGATGGATGCATACAGACGAGATCATATCCGCTTCATGAAACACCTGGTTGAGTGTCTGCTTGAGTGTGTTGTATTTGCAATTATATGTATGTTTCTGTGTGTGTGTGTGATTTACGGTCTTTCACAGGAAGTGCTGTGGTCGTGCTGAAGCAGCTGTTGTGTAATTGTGTGCTGTCATTCACAGTGATTTGCATCGTTCTCCTGCTGCAGATAAACTTTGAGGTGTGTGAGAATGTGTTTCCTGCAGTATTTATGTATTACACTGATCTAGGTGAATCTCATGTGTCATTAAAAGTGCACTTACACAACCTCTGTTCCACAGTACAAAGCCTGTTGTTGTTTTAATTGCAAAACATGAGAATAATTTAGAATTATTTGGAAATATTAGGAATTTTGCTCTTTTTGCTTTTAAGAAAAGCTTTTGAGTTTAAGTTTTCATAGAGTTCACAATATGCTAATTTACATTTGTGACCCTGGACCGCAAAACCAGTCTTAAGTAACACTAGTATATTTGTAGAAATAGCCAAAAATACATTGTATGGGTCAAAATTATTGATTTTTCTTTTATGCCAAAAATCATTGGGAATATTAAGTAAATATATTCCATGAAGACGTTTAGTAAATTTCCTACTGTAAATATATCAAAACCTAATTTTTGATTAGTAATATGCATTGCTAAGAACTTCACTTGGACAACTTTAAAGGCGATTTTCTCAATATTTAGAATGTTTTGCACCGTCAGATTCCAGATTTTCTCAAACTAATATTGTCCTATCTTAACAAACCATACATCAATGGAAAGCGTATTTATTCAGCTTTCAGATGATGGATAAATCTCAATTTCAAACGTCAGTTTTGTGGTCGAGAGTCAGTTTTAATAAACAGGAAATTAGGTTCGGTCACATAAAGCGTGTTTTAAGTGCCATTTTCCTAATTTGTGCTTATAAGTGAAAGTGCAGTAATTCAAGTGTCTTTCATTTCTCAAATCACCATTATAATTTTGAGCCAAATATTTGTGTGTGTTTAACCATTATGCTGGATGACTAAAATGTGACTAATAAGTAAAACTAGACTTAAATTCCCAGACATTTAGTCAATTAAAACTGAGCTAAACAAAAACAGTTGAAGTCAAAAGTTTGCACGCACCTTGCAAAATCTGCAAAATGTTAATAATTTTTGCAAAATGAAAGGGATAATGCAAAATGCATGTTGTTTTTTATTTAGAACTGACCTCAATAAGATATTTGACAAGAGAGACATTTACATTTAGTCCACAATAGGCAAATTTATAAAAACAACCCTGATCAAAAGTTTACACACGCTTGATTTTTTTATACCGTGTTGTTGCCTGATTGATCCACAGCTGTGTTTTTTTGTTTAGTGATAGTTGTTCATGAGTCCCTTGTTTGTCCTGAACAGTTCAACTGCCTGCTGTTCTTCAGAAAAATCCTTCAGCTCCCACAAATTCTTTGGTTTTCCAGCACCTTTGTGTATTTGAACACTTTCCAACAATGACTGCATGATTTTGAGATCCATCTTTTCACACTGAGGACAACTGAGGGACTCATATGCAACTATTACAGAAGGTTCAAACACTCACTGATGCTCCAGAAGGAAAAAAAAAAAACATGCATTAAGAGCCGGGGGTGAAAACTTTTGAAAATATTGGAGATGTGTACATTTTTCTTATTTTTTTAATTTAGTTCTGCCCTTCAGAAGCTACAGAAGACACTTGCATGTTTCCCAGAAGACAAAATAAGTTCAATTTGATTTTAAACCCTGGTCTTTAAATTCAAAGAGCTCTTACTGCATTGTGTTTCCTTCTGAAGCATCAGTGAAATATCTTATTCAGGTCAGTACTAAATAAACCATAACATGCATTTTGTATGATACCCTCTTATTTTGGTAAAATAATTAATATTTTGAAGATTTTGACATAAACTGTTAAAACAAAAAAGGAGATTTGATACAGGACTAAAACTAGGACTAATTAATAAAACAGCTGACAAAATGAACACAAGACATAAGGTTATGTTTGCATAAAGAAAATTAGATCCTATTTTGCATTCTGTATTTTCATGACACATCTATGTTGTAAAAATACTGATATATTACTTAAATCCTGAAGCGTTTATATATTACGGCAGTATATTGATGATAAATCAAACAGCAGTTTTATTTTATTTTATTGTTTTATTGCAGTAAGCAATTGGTTTGGAAATTTGGATAAAGTTTTACTGGTCTTTAAAAATAAAGTTCTTCTGGACTGCAATTTCTTGTTTTGTTTTTTTTCTTTCGATTTTTTTGTGGTGAAATATGAGCCAGACGGGTTTCTTCCTGTCAGATCCACCCATCTTGAGCAGTGAAGTGTTTGTGTGTTTGATTCTTCCAAACAAATGTGTTGAATAGAAGTTCTTTTGCTCTCAGACGAGCTTCTGTCCTGTAATTCTACTTAAGTTTCCTCATTCAGAAGGTTGAAATGCTCCTTCACCGCACACACAGACACACAGCAATTATTCTGTCAACAAGCCAAGATCTCCAATGAGGAGCGACAGCGTTATAAAAGCACCTTAAACACACACACAGCGGATCCTTCAGGACAGGAAGTGTTTGTGTGCTGCTGAGTGATGAATGGGAGAGAAAGAGAAATAAAACATGTCGACTCCTGCAGTCCTGCGCTGCTGAAATGCTGAACGTCCCAATGATGCAGTAAAACCGACCGGACGTCACGTCTGAACACCAGACATAATGCTTAGCTTCAAGTCAATTGGAAAAAAGTGCATCATATATAAAAACAATGCAGTTGTGTCTTTCAGTGTTGGTCTGTTATTAATAATGTTTTCCATGTCCTTCCGTTTGTCTCTAAACTTGATACACAAACTGTTATTAGGAGCTGTTATGGTTACAGCACACTCTCTCTGTCTGTCTCTCTGGCTCACATTCGGTCATCTCGTATCAAACCAATTGCACTGGAATCATTTGCGAATCATTTGATTGAGATCGGAGCTTTGGTGTGGATTCGCGAATCATTTTAATAAAATCGGAGCTTCGGTGTGGGTTTGTGAATCATTTGATTGAAATCAGAGCTTCGGTGTTGGTTCGTGAATCATTCGATTGAAATCGGAGCTTCGGCGTTGGTTCATGAAACATTCGATTGAAATCGGAGCTTCAAAGTACATTGCAAATCATTTGATTGAGATTAGAGCTTTGTAGTGGATTCGCGAATCATTTGATTGAGATCGAAGCTTTGTATTGATTCGTGAATCATTTTAATAAGATCGGAGCTTCGTGTGGGTTCGTGAATCATTTTAATAAAATCGGAGCTTTGGTGTGGGTTCGTGAATCATTTGATTGAGATCAGAGCTTCGGTGTTGGTTCGCGAATCATTTTAATAAAATCGGAGCTTCGGTGTGGGTTCGTGAATCATTTTAATAAAATCGGAGCTTTGGTGTGGGTTCGTGAATCATTTGATTGAGATCAGAGCTTCGGTGTTGGTTCGCGAATCATTTTAATAAAATCGGAGCTTCGGTGTGGGTTCGTGAATCATTTTAATAAAATCGGAGCTTCGGTGTGGGTTCGTGAATCATTTGATTGAGATCAGAGCTTCGAAGTACATTGCAAATCATTTGATTGAGATTGGAGATTTGATTGAGATCAGAGCTTTGTAGTGGATTCGCGAATCATTTGATTGAGATCGAGGCTTTGTGTTGATTCATGAATCATTTTAATAAGATCGGAGCTTTGGTGTGGATTCGCAAATCATTTGATTGAGATCAGAGCTTCGGTGTTGGTTCGTGAATCATTTTAATAAGATCGGAGCTTTGGTGTGGATTCGCAAATCATTTGATTGAGATCAGAGCTTCGGTGTTGGTTCGTGAATCATTTTAATAAGATCGGAGCTTCGGCGTTGGTTCGTGAATCATTCAATTGAAATTGGAGCTTCGAAGTACGTTGCAAATCATTTGATTGAGATTGGAGATTTGATTGAGATCAGAGCTTTGTAGTGGATTCGCAAATCATTTGATTGAGATCGAGGCTTTGTGTTGATTCGTGAATCATTTTAATAAGATCGGAGCTTTGGTGTGGATTCGCAAATCATTTGATTGAAATCAGAGCTTCGGTGTTGGTTCGTGAATCATTTGATTGAGATCAGAGCTTCGGTGTGGGTTCGTGAATCATTTTAATAAAATCGGAGCTTCGGCGTTGGTTCGTGAATCATTCGATTGAAATCGGAGCTTCGAAGTACGTTGCAAATCATTTGATTGAGATTGGAGATTTGATTGAGATCAGAGCTTCGTAGTGGATTCGCGAATCATTTGATTGAGATCGGAGCTTTGGTGTGGATCTGCGAATCATTTGATGGAGATCGAAGCTTTGTGTTGATTTGTGAATCATTTTAATAAAATCAGAGCTTCGGTGTGGGTTCGCAAATCATTTTAATAAAATCGGAGCTTCGGTGTGGGTTCGTGAATCATTTGATTGAGATCAGTGCTTCGGTGTGGGTTCATGAATCATTCGATTGAAATCGGAGCTTCAAAGTACATTGCAAATCATTTGATTGGAGATTTGATTGAGATCGGAGCTTTGGTGTGGATCTGCGAATCATTTGATTGAGATCAGAGCTTCGGTGTGGGTTTGCGAATCATTTTTTTTTAAAGATTTATTTTTGGCGTTTTTGCCTTTATTACGATAGGACAGATCAGAATTGACAGGAAACCTAGCGGGAGAGAGATGGGGGCGGGATCAGGAAAGGTCCTCGAGTCGGGGGGTTTGCGAATCATTTGATTGCGATCGGAGCTTCATAGTGAATTCGCATATCGTTTGATTGAGATTGGAGCTTTGGTGTTGGTTCGTGAATCAGTTGATTGAGAACAGAGCTTTGGTGTTGTTTTGTGAATCATTTGATTGAGATCGGAGCTTCGGTGTTGGTTCGTGAATCATTTGATTGAGATTGAAGCTTTGGAGTGAGTTTGCGATTCATTTGATTGAGATCGGAGCTTCGGTGTTGGTTCGCGAATCATTGGATTGAAATCGGAGCTTTGTAGTGGGTTTGCGAACCAAAACAAACAAACAAAAGAAAGTATGCACAAAAAAGTCAATTGTGTTTTTGAGTGTTGGTGTGTTGTTAATAGTGTTTTTCACCACACGTCTTTCCGTTTGTCTCTAGACGTGATACACAAACTTTTATTAGGAGCTGTTATGGTTACAGCACACTCTCTCTCTGTCTGTCTCTCTGGCTCGCGTTCAGTCGTCTCCCTGCACCGTGTTTGGTCTCTTCCTGAGGATATAAGGAAGCAATGTGCTGCGGATCGAACCAATTGCACTGGAGGGTCACAGCAATGACTTCCTGCTCATTTCCTGGAGTTGTTTTCTCTGCCTGTCCGTCTGTCTGCCCTTTCACCTGCTCTCTGTTGATTCAGTGTGTTGTTTCCATATCAGACGGACAGACGGTTCAGCTGTTGTTATTGTGTTTCTCATCATCTGTTGTGCGTGTAACTCCTGTTCAACTTCCTCTCAGGAGATTTTACTGCACAAACAAATCGAGCTGCACAATATATCCAGATCATATCAGTATCGGCCATAATGAGGGGTTTTTAATTTATCATATCAGTCTGGCAGATCATATCAGTTGTGTTTATTATCTCCGGTTCAAACATGTATAATGTTTTTAGACAGGATACTATTCAGTCATTTTTCTGCTATGTAGTATGTTTTGATGCCTTCTTTCCAGTGTTATTTTACTGTTATTTATTGTTTAATTTTCAGTTTCATTTTAATTTAAGCTTTTACTAGTTTACATGCACAGTTCAGTTGAATGATAAAGTTTACCCTCTTAAACTTTGTTATTTTGCTGTTTTGTGTTCATCTGCTTTTTCCATTTGCTCTTTCTACATTGACTATCACTTTATCACTTGACTGCAGCTCGTCATATTTTTGGAGTGTTTCACTAGTTAGCAGTAAACCAGTTACCTAACCTCAATGTTCCTAGATTTGTGTTGGATGTTATCTTTGGAATGGAAATATGGATATTTTATTTGTAAACATCATAATTATTTCAGTTATTTCAGTTAATGTCATAAAATTAGCAAGCTAAGCCAGTAGTAGTACTGACATGTCGTGTAAACAAGGCTGAAGATGAAAAAAGCAGAGAAACAGACAAACCGAATCTATTGAGTGAGTCCTTTACACTGAAACCGTTGTGATTGATTCAAACTCGTGACTTCGATCATTCAGTTCAAGCGATTCACTAGTAAAAGCCAGATCAAATTAACAGAGCCATTCATTTTGTGGGTCATTTGATTGAGATCGGAGCTTCGCAGTGGATTCACGAATCATTTGATTGAGATTGGAGCTTCACTATGGGTTCGCGAATCATTTGATTGAGCTTGGAGCTTTGCTGCAGGTTCACAAATCATTTGATTGACATCCGAGCTTCGCTGTGTGTTCGCAAATCATTTGATTGAGATCGGAGCTTCGTGGTGGATTTGTGAATCATTTGATTGAGATGGAAATTTCTGTGTTGGTTCGCGAATCATTTGATTGACATCTGAGCTTTGCTGTGGGTTTGCGAATCATTTGATTGAGATGGAAACTTCTGTGTTGGTTCGCGAATCATTTGATTGACATCTGAGCTTCGCTGTGGGTTTGTGAATCATTTGATTGAGATCGGAGCTTCGCTGTGGGTTCGCAAATCATTTGATTGAGATCGGGACTTCGCGAATCATTTGCTTGAGTTCGGAGCTTTGTAGTGGATTTGAGAATAATTTGATTGAGATCAGAGCTTCGTAGCGGATTCGTGAATCATTTGATTAATATCGGAGCTTTGCTGTGGGTTCGCGAATCATTTGATTGACATCCGAGCTTTGCTGTGGGTTCACAAATCATTTGATTGAGATCGAAACTTCTGTGTTGGTTCGCGAATCATTTGATTGACATCCGAGCTTTGCTGTGGGTTTGCGAATCATTTGATTGAGCTTGGATCTTCGCTGTGGGTTCGCGAGTCATTTGATTGAGCATGGATCTTCGCTGTGGGTTCGCGAGTCATTTGATTGAGATCGGGACTTCGCGAATCATTTGCTTGAGATCGGAGCTTCGTAGTGGATTCGTGAATCATTTGATTAATATCGGAGCTTTGCTGTGGATTCGTGAATCATTTGATTGAGATCAGAGCTTCGTAGTGGATTCGTGAATCATTTGATTAATATCGGAGCTTTGCTGTGGGTTCGCGAATCATTTGATTGACATCCGAGCTTCGCTGTGGGATCACGAATCATTTGATTGAGATCGAAACTTCTGTGTGGGTTTGCGAATCATTTGATTGAGCTTGGAGCTTTGCTGTGGGTTCGCGAATCATTTGATTGAGATCGGAGCTTTGTAGTGGATTCGAGAATCATTTGTTTGAGTTCGGAGCTTTGCTGTGGGTTCGCGAATCATTTGATTGACATCCGAGCTTCGCTGTGGGATCACGAATCATTTGATTGAGATCGAAACTTCTGTGTGGGTTTGCGAATCATTTGATTGAGCTTGGAGCTTTGTAGTGGGTTCGCGAGTCATTTGATTGAGATCGGAGCTTTGTAGTGGATTCGCGAATCATTTGTTTGAGATCGGAGCTTCGTAGTGGATTCGTGAATCATTTGATTGAGATCGGAGCTTCGTAGTGGATTCGTGAATCATTTGATTGAGATCGGAGCTTCGTAGTGGATTCGCGAATCATTTGCTTGAGTTCGGAGCTTTGTAGTGGATTCGAGAATCATTTGCTTGAGTTCGGAGCTTCGTAGTGGATTCGAGAATCATTTGTGTGAGATCGGAGCTTCGTAGTGGATTCGTGAATCATTTGATTGAGATCGGAGCTTCGTAGTGGATTCGAGAATCATTTGTTTGAGATCGGAGCTTCGTAGTGGATTCGTGAATCATTTGTTTGAGATCGGAGCTTCGTAGTGGATTCGTGAATCATTTGATTGAGATCGGAGCTTCGTAGTGGATTCGAGAATCATTTGTTTGAGATCGGAGCTTCGTAGTGGATTCGTGAATCATTTGATTGAGATCGGAGCTTCGTTAGTGGATTTGCGAGTCATTTGATTGAGTTCGGAGCTTTGTAGTGGATTCGAGAGTCATTTGATTGAGTTCGGAGCTTCGTAGTGGATTCGTGAATCATTTGTTTGAGATCGGAGCTTCGTAGTGGATTCGTGAATCATTTGATTGAGATCGGAGCTTCGTTAGTGGATTCGTGAATCATTTGATTGAGATCGGAGCTTCGTTAGTGGATTTGCGAGTCATTTGATTGAGTTCGGAGCTTTGTAGTGGATTCGAGAGTCATTTGATTGAGTTCGGAGCTTCGTAGTGGATTCGTGAATCATTTGTTTGAGATCGGAGCTTCGTAGTGGATTCGTGAATCATTTGATTGAGATCGGAGCTTTGTAGTGGATTCGAGAATCATTTGTTTGAGATCGGAGCTTCGTAGTGGATTTGTGAATCATTTGTTTGAGTTCGGAGCTTCGTAGTGGATTTCGAGAATCATTTGTTTGAGATCGGAGCTTCGTAGTGGATTCGTGAATCATTTGATTGAGTTCGGAGCTTCGTAGTGGATTTCGAGAATCATTTGTTTGAGATCGGAGCTTCGTAGTGGATTCGTGAATCATTTGATTGAGATCGGAGCTTCGTTAGTGGATTTGCGAGTCATTTGATTGAGTTCGGAGCTTTGTAGTGGATTCGAGAGTCATTTGATTGAGTTCGGAGCTTCGTAGTGGATTCGTGAATCATTTGTTTGAGATCGGAGCTTCGTAGTGGATTCGTGAATCATTTGATTGAGATCGGAGCTTTGTAGTGGATTCGAGAATCATTTGTTTGAGATCGGAGCTTCGTAGTGGATTCGTGAATCATTTGTTTGAGATCGGAGCTTCGTAGTGGATTCGTGAATCATTTGATTGAGATCGGAGCTTCGTTAGTGGATTTGCGAGTCATTTGATTGAGTTCGGAGCTTTGTAGTGGATTCGAGAATCATTTGATTGAGATCGGAGCTTCGTAGTGGATTCGAGAATCATTTGTTTGAGATCGGAGCTTCGTAGTGGATTCGTGAATCATTTGATTGAGATCGGAGCTTCGTTAGTGGATTTGCGAGTCATTTGATTGAGTTCGGAGCTTTGTAGTGGATTCGAGAATCATTTGATTGAGATCGGGACTTCACGAATCATTTGATTCGGATTGGGACTTTTAAGCGAGTATTACTAACCTTTTTTTCTCTTTTCTTTCTTAGACAGTTCAACACAAAAAAACATTAAGATAGTACAGTTATAAAAACAAACACAACAAAACAAGAAGATTAACTGTGGTTTTAAAAGTTTTACTACAAATACCTTATACATTCACCTTGAGGAAACATAGGATGAATATAGAGATGCAGTTTTCAATACTTTAGGAGTAACCGAGCTTTAGATGGTTTCCACATACTTGTCTAGATCAACTTTGAGTAAGGAAAAGATTGATGTTTATGTGAAATTGAGCTAGCAGGAAAACAAATTAAGCTATATTTTCCTGTATTCTCTTTCGAGTAGTCAAACAATCCAAAGAAAATATCTTTAAAACAGAAAGGAAATGTCAAAATGTCTCTGTGTGGTTCATTGGCAAACAAGTGAACAAATCTTACCCAGAAAAGACAAAAACACCAACTCACTTCGATGTCTGACTTATATTATAATTCCGTCCATAAGCTCTTTGTGAAATTTGGATGCTCTCATGAATCTGTTGTTTGATTTCTTCATATTTAAGAAGAGAACTATAGTTTCCAAAGTCGGACATCGCTTGTTATGATTTCCAAGGGTGTAGAATTTAGCAGAGACACTATGATATGTCCCTAACAGTAAACAAAAAAACAGCTATTTTAAACTGTAGAAACAATAATGTTTCTACATTTTTACTGTATTTTGATCAAATAATTGCAGTCTTGGTGAACAGAAGAGACATGCATTAATGTTCCTCATCTGTCTGTTTATCTATCTCAGGCTCTGATGCGTCCAGGTCGTCTGGACCGCATTATATTCGTCCCGCTACCCGACGCAGACACTCGCAGGGAGATCTTCACGCTGCAGTTCCGGAACACGCCTGTCGATCCCAGCGTGCACCTGGAGGACCTGGTGACCCGGACGGAGCGCTACTCAGGGGCAGAGGTGAGAGGTCACTGCAGCTGTAGGACTCAGAGGTCACGCCATCATTTGCTAAAGTGTTTTCACACTGTTTACGTGAGAGAGCGAGATGCCGGTTCTCTGAAGCCTGTGTGACTCCGAGCTCCCGCACAGATGCTCTATTGTGTGCGTTTGTGTCCGTTCTCACTGTGACTCAGCAGTTGCTTGTGTGTGTGTGTGTGTGTGTGTGTGTGTGTGTGTGTGTGTGTGTGTGTGTGTGTGTGTGTAACAGCAGCTCTGTATGAGTTCAGCCCAGTGTTTGTACGTTAGAGCGTTCAGTAAATATATCAGCAGACAGATGAGATCGTGTTTCACATGTTAAACTGTAAATAAACAGCTCGTCCTTCACTGACGACTGAAAGAGAACGACACGCTTACATCTCAGATTAACAGGTGAAGACACACTCACAGGTGCTGATGTGCGGCTGTTTGTTGTTCTCTTATTATTATTAAGCGCACAGCTGCGGGATAAAGATGATGTATAGATGAGATCCTGATGTTCAGCAGCACACTAACACTGTTGGGTCATTCCGTGTCAAAACTTAGATTTTGCTAATATTTATTCTGAAGATAGATAGACATGTATAGTGATGAAAGCCAAAATATTAAATGTCGTGGATGAATATTTCTTGAGTAATCCAGTATTTTGTAGAGAGGGTCAAAATGGCAATTTTATCTGGGATTCAGAGCCAAATTACAGGGGATTAAAAATGGCTTTAGAAAGATGGCAGCATCATAATGTCATTTTTACACAGAGATTGGTAGCTATATTAGTGAAATCTATTGACTTTTGCAATCTTTGTTACATTATGAGCCAATGGGAACTGTTCAAAAATGGGGAAATGGCACTTTTCAAGTTTTTTCTTCAAAGTTTGCATGTCTGTATCTCAAGAAGTGTTAAAAATATTGTAATGCCTTTTTTAGATATTGGGACTCAACAAACTTTCCTTTTGGCATCTTAATTTTTAAGGCCCTACATGGTCTGGTTCCACAGATATTGGAATTTCAATATGGCTCCAGGAGTAAATTGTTCAAATGTACACATTTTATGATGCTTTTTTTTTAAAAAAGTTGAATGTCTGAAGAACAAATAATGTTGAAACTAGAGATATATCTTGTTTCTTTCTGTCAAGACAACTTTGTTAAACATACCTGGGTCATTCCATGTTAAGTCAACCAGAGGTCCCCATCTCAAATTTTTGATTTTGCTAATATTTATTCTGAAGATAGATAGACATGTATAGTGATGAAAGCCAAAATATTAAATGTCGTGGATGAATATTTCCTGAGTAATCCAGTATTTTGTAGAGAGGGTCAAAATGGCAATTTCACCTGAGATTCAGAGCCAAATTACAGGGGATAAAAAATGACTTTAGAAAGATGGCAGCATCATAATGTCATTTTTACACAGAGATTGGTAGCTCTATTAGTGAAATCTATTAACTTTAGCAATCTTTGTTACATTATGAGCCAATGGGAACTGTTCAAAAATGGGGAAATGGCACTTTTCAAGTTTTTACTTCAAAGTTTGCATGTCTGTATCTCAAGAAGTGTTAAAAATATTGTAATGCCTTTTTTAGATATTGGGACTCAACAAACTTTCCTTTTGGCATCTTCATTTTTAAGGCCCTACATGATCTGGTTCCAGAGTTATTGGAATTTCAATATGGCTCCAGGAGTAAATCGTTCAAATGTACACATTTTATGATGCTTTTTTTTTTTTTTAATGACGAATGTCTAAAGGACAAATAATGTTGAAACTAGAGCTATATCTTGTTTCCTTCTGTCAAGACAACTTTGTTAAACATACCTGGGTCATTCCATGTTAACTCAACCAGAGGGCCCCATCTCAAATCTTTGATTTTGCTAATATTTGTTCTGAAGAAAGATAGGCATGTATAGTGATGAACAATACAATACAATCAGTATCAGCCGTAGGTAAAGTGACCAACATTTGGTTTTCAAGCTCTGAAAATGGGTAAAATTCAACAATCTGAACATAGAGCCTCATTAAGGTCCACATATCTCTGTGACTGAATGAAGCAGGGCCTTGAAAATGAGGATTCCAAAAGAAAAGTTCATTAAGAGCTAGAATCTAAAATCATGGTGATACCTTAAATATTGCTTGAGTTATAGGCACACAAATTTTGGAAAAAGAATATTTATGGCACTCGGACAGGTGTTTAATGCAGTTGTTTTGAAAGAAGGAAACAAGATACATTTATGGTTTTAACATCATTTTTTCTTCAGACATTACTCTTTAAAAGAAAATAAGTGTTATATATTTGCAAATTGACCCAAATTATGTGTACATTTTAACGATTTACCCCTGGAGCCATATTGAAATTCCAGTATCTCTGGAACTGAACCATGTAGGGCCTTAAAAATGAAGATGTCAAAAGGAAAGTTTGTTGAGACCCAATATCTAAAAGGGCATTAAGATATCTTTGATAACTGAGTTACAGGCATGCAACCTTTGGAGTGAAAACTTGAAAAGTGTCATTTCCCCATTTTTGAATGGTCACCATTGGCACATAATGTAACAAAGTTTGCTAAAGACAACAGATTTTACCAATCTCTGTGTAAAAATAACATTATGATGCTGCCATCTTTCTAAAGTCATTTTTACCCCCCTTTAATTTGACTCTGAATCTCTGAAAATTGACATTTGACCCCCCTCTACAAAATAGTGGATTACTCACTAAATATTCATCCATGGCATTTACTATTTTGGCTTTCATCACTGTACATGTCTAGCTATCTTCTGGAAGAAATATTAGCGAAATCAAAAACTTGAGCTGGTATATTTTCTGAAATGTGGTTAATTGGACACTGAACCGAAACTATTTCTATATATATATCTAGAGTGCTGCCTATCTAAACAACATGCTTCTTTTATATTTAGAAGACAGTCCCAGAATGCATCACTCAGTGTCAGTTGAAGACTCACATAAAACATTCTAAATCTAAAAGGAATTCTTCAAGAATTGAATAGCAGTGAAACTCATTTACCACTGAATCTGTATTACAGCAATCTCCTCACTGAAGGATCTGCCCTTAGGACAGTGTGTGAGAGAGAGAGAGAGAGAGAGAAAGGACGGGTCTTTTGTGTTGCCCATTAAGTCTTTCTAAACACGTCTGACTTGCTGAAATTCAAGCGCTGTGTGTTTATTTGTGTTGTGTTTTGTGTAAAGTGTGTTGCGTGGAAACAACATGAACTCAAGAGCTGTTCAGATCACACACACACACACACACACACACACACACACACACACTCTTGATAGTTTGCGTGTTGCTGTAATTGTATGTGTTGAGTTCTGGAGCGGATCTTGTCAAGCGTTTATTTGTGCGGTGTGCAGGGGTTTCTGGGTAATGTGATGTTTACAGCATGTGTGATCAGCCTCAACAATACAAACGACAGCACTACAGCTGAGCTGCAGGGAATTATGGGACTTTGTTTGCAGTTAATTGTACATCTGTGGTAAGATTGTGTGCTAAAGTGTAGCGCTGAGTTAATTTATCCGACAAATGATTCTGACATCAGTTAAATGTCAAAAACTCATGTGGTTTTCACACAACATACAGCGACCAGAAGCTGCTAAGCTCCAAAAGGAAAATAAAAACATGTAGTATATAATATAAACCAATATGTGACCCTGGAGCACAAAACCAGTCTTAAGTCGCTGGGGTATATTTGTAGCAATAGCCAAAAATACATTGCATGGGTCAAAATTTTAGATTTTTCTTTTATGCCAAAAATCATTAAGAAATTAAGTAAAGTTCATGTTCCATGAAGATTTTTTGTAAAATTCCTACTGTAAACATATCAAAATGTAATTTTTGATTAGTAATATGCATTGTTAAGAACCTAATTTGGACAACTTTAAAGGTGATTTTCTCAGTCTTTTTGATTTTTTTGCATCCTCAGATTTCTGATTTCAAATAGATGTATCTCAGTCAAATATTGTCCTATCCTAAAAAACCATACATCAATAGAAAGCTTATTTATTGAGCTTTCATAAGATGTATAAATCTCAGTGTTGTCAAATTTTACCTTATGACTGGTTTTGTGGTCCAGGGTCACATATTTGTATTATGTTCACATCACAGTGAAATGTTTAAATAAAATAATGTCACAATGTAACAAAAACTTTATGGAAACTACTAAAAGTGCTTGAAGTAGTTGAATTCAAATTTTTTAAATGTAAGGCCTTGAAAACCCTTGAAAATAGCTATATTTCTGAAGAGGTATTTAAAAAAGTGCTTTGATTATTGAAAGACAATTAAACAAGCGTTTATTTTTTATTTTTTCCAGTAAGCACATATAATTTTTGAAGACACAAAAAGAGGAACAGATGCATTATTTACGCTGGAATCTCTCCAGCTGATTCAAATACATCATTTATTTCAAGCGTTTCACTAGCAAAAAAAAAAAAAAACTAAACAAAAAAACAGATCAAATTAAAAGAGCCTTTAATTTTTGACATTGCGGTTGCAAAATGATTCTCTGGTTTGAAGCGCTCCTATTAAATTGTGTATCATCTGATTCATATTGGGACTTCGGAACACACATTGCAAATCATTTGACTGAAATGGGACTTTAGAGTGTGGATTGCGAATAGTTTGTTTCCGTTCGGGTGTTGGAGCATGTATTGTGAATCATTTGATTCATATCAGAACTTCAGAGCGTGGTTCATGAACCATTTAATTCAGATCATAATGTGCATATCACAAATCATTTAATTTAGATCAGAAATGGGTTTCTGAATCATTTTGCGAATCGAATGATTCAAATCAAATGATTCACGATTCGTGATTTGAAGTCCCAATCTAAATCGAATGATCTGAAATTATGATTTGTGAATCATTCACATCGGGATTCAGAGCGTGGATCACCAATCATTTGATTCATATCAGAACTTTTCATATCACAAAATGTCTAATTTAGATTGGAACAGATTTGTGAATCATTTATGCGAATTGAATGATTCAAATCAAATGATTCACGGTTTGTGATTTGAAGTCCCAACCTAAATCAAAAGATTTGGTCCTGATCTAAAATTACGGCTATTCAGAAACGGGACTTCAGAGTATGGATTGTGAATCATCCGTTTCAGATCAGGATTTCGGAGTGATTTCACTTTCACTTTTGTTCTTAAACTGTAGAAAACATCAAACCATTAACGCAGTAGAGTTATAAAAACAAAAGAAACAAAACAAAAAAGTGAACACACATACAAACTCCTTAAGAAATGATCCATGGATTTACTATAGTAAAAGTGTAGTTTACTTTGTAATACTTTAGTAGAAAAATGTTGCAGTTTTGGCCATTTTTATTAATCTATTTATCTTTTTTTAGAATTTCAAAGATAAGACATTGTTTGATAAGTAAGACCTTTATTTGAAGTCCTTGAAAATCAAAGTAGTGCTTGAAAAGTCCTTGAAATTCCTGGAATTTAATTTTGCAGTATCTGTACGAACTCTTGATTATATTGTATATCAGGTATTAAAATGCTAAACAACAAACTTTTTGGGGGAAACATTTGGAATTACTGTTTACACCTTTTTGTTTTTGTATTTAGTTTTGAGCATTTTAACTTTATGAAACAAATGAAGAAACAAATAAATGAAGTATAAAGTAAAAATGTTGCTACATTGTGACATTATGACAAAAACAAAGAATTAAAAAAAAAACTTTTTTTTTTCAAATTAAAATGAAAAATAAAATTTTGACTAAAATACAATAATAATAATAATAGAATTAAATTAAGGGCTCACTGAAATGTTTAAAAATGACAAACGTTGAGACATTAAGACAGCTATAAAAATTAATATTGTAATGTAAAATCAAATTATTATTATTAAATTTGTTTTGCAGTGAAAGAAATATTACAAAAGTAATGTCTTATTCTGTTTTTATTTTTATATTTTATCATTTATATATAATTGTACATATTTCTATATAATGTTTTAATAACTATTTATAATGATTAAGTGATTTTTTTATTAAATTCCTTAAGAAATGATCCATTGTTGTAGTATACTTTGTAATACTTTAGTACTAAAACTTTTTTTTTAATTAATATGTTTTTATTTATTTATCTATTTTTTTTATCATTTGAAAGAGAAAACATTGTTTGAAAAGTAAGATCTCTGAATCAAAAAAGTACAGCTTGAAAAGTCCTTAAGTCCTGGAATTTCATGTTGCAGTATCTGTACAAACCCTGATTATATCGTATATCAGGTATTAAAATGCTAAACAACACAAAACCAAAGTCTAAAAAAAAAAAATTATATATATATATATTATATAATTTTTTTTTTTTTTTTTTTTTTTTTTGGAAACATTTGGAATCATTAAGATTAATTTTTAGTTTATAATATATTATTGATTTGCATGATCTGCTGCTTTAATTTAGGCCACTCAGGGTATGATGAGGCATAAAGAGAGAATAGAGCGTGAGAATGAGATCTAGAGGAAGATTAATGATCGCAGAAGGGAAAGAAGGGAAGAAGAGTGGATCTCCAGTAGTAAAGTGACTGAAACACTCAGACGGACACGGACAGCAGCGTCTGCTTCTCTGTAATCCGCCTCTGAATAGCAGCTCTTGTGTCTGTTTGCCCTGTAGATGCAACACGAGCCGTTTGAGACTCCACCCTGATCCTCCATTGAGATCCAGCAAATGCTCGTCATCTGACCTCACTCGAGGATGAGGATGATGAAGGAGAGACACCACTGTTAGATGTTTAGGGATTTACATCTCAGCCAGGAGCCAGAGTTATTATTGTTAACTTAAACTACAACCTTAAAAATGTTATTACTTGAAATAAAATACACCCTAGATGAAATTAAATAGAACATAAAAACTTGAATGTTGAGCTAGCTGTCACAGCAGTTTAACTTCATGTATTAAAATTGCTAAAACGGAAATGAAAAGAAATGATGAAAACAATATAACATTTTAGTTAAATTAAAATAAAAAAGTATAAAAATAAAATTAATTAAAAATCCTGATGACAAACTGTTAAATAACAATGACACTGAAAGAAACCAAAAGCTTTTGTGTCTTAAATTAAGTTCAATTATAAGAACCTATTTTTTTTATAAAAGTGGAAAAAGATATTCTGTTTACAGCCTATTTTTTTTTTTTTTTTTTTGCATTTTAACTTTCTGAAAGAAATGAAGAAAGAAATGATACTTTTCATAAAGTATCAAGTAAATTTTCCTTTTTGTTACATTGTGACAATGTTATGACAAAAAAAAAAAAATTTGTATTAAAATGAAAATCGAATAAAATGTAATTTTTAATTACGTAATTAAATGTAATTTCTTATTTAAGGGCTTTTTTTTTTTGTCAAAAACGTTTGATTTAACGTTTAAAATGAAGACAGTAAGACAGCCATAAATAGTAGTTTTGTAATATACACTGCAAAAAAATGCTTTTCTTACTTATATATATATATATATATTTATTGTCTTGTTTTTAGCCAAAGTATCTAAAAATTATGAGTCTAAATGTCTAAAAAGTAGGATTTTCTGGACAAGTAAAAAATATTTTCTTGTTTTCAGAAAAAAACAAGTCAAAATTAAGTTAGTTTTTGCTTAAAACAAGCAAAATAATCTGCCAATGGGGTAAGCAAAAAATATCTTATTTCTAACAGAAATATTTGTCTAGAAAATTCTTGATTTAAGAATTTTAGATATTTTGGCTGGAATCAAGACAGCCAAAGACAAAAATCTAAGTAAGAAAATCATTTTTTAAATATTATTAAATTAAATAAGCACTTATTTTTGTGATTCCAAAATTTTCAAGAACCACATTTTTTTTATTTAATTTTAACCTATTTGTGAGGGGGAAATATTCTGTATGCACCTTTATTTATTTATTTATTTTGAGCATTTTAACTTTATGAAAAAAATGAAGAAACAAAGAAATAATGCTTTCTGTAAGGTATAAAGTAACATTTTTGTTAAATTGTGACATGAAAAAGAAAAAATATAAAGAAAAAACTCTTTTAAAAGTTAAAATAAAAAATAAAAAATTTTGAATAATATATGTCCTATTTTATTTAAAGTTTTAAAAGTTTAACAAACACAAATGCAAATGCAAAATAAAAAGAAACATAAGATAACAAAATATACATAAATATACATAAAAAAACCTGTACAGCCTCAATTAACAAATCTATACAACAGAATTATAATATATGCATAATAATGCATAAATGACAATATTCACAATTGTTTTATAAACAGTAGTACAGAAATATTTATTTTTAAAAAATAAAAGTGGAATACACAAATTAAATTTCCAAGAATCTCAAGATCCTCAAGGTCCTATACAAAATAGGTTTACAAAAGACATTTTAATAATAAACATTAATATTTATTATTAAAATGTCTTTTGTATATATATATATTTTTTTTTTTTTTTTTATATATAATAAATATTAATGTTTATTATTAAAATGTCTTTTGTATATATATATATACATATATATATATAATTTTTTTTATAATAAATATTAATGTTTATTATTAAAATGTCTTTTGTATATATAATTTTTTTTTTATAATAAAAATTAATGTTTATTATTAAAATGTCTTTTGTATATATATATATATATATATATATATATATATATATATACACAATATAAATATTAATATTGTAATATAAAATCAAATTATTATTATTACATTTATTTTGCAGTGAAATATTACAAAAGTAAAGCTTTTTTCCGTTTTTATTTTTAATATTTTATCAAAAATAATTTAATAACTATTTATAATTATTATATATGATTAATTGAGTTATTAGTATTAAACAGATAGCCTTCCCCAAAACGAAAATTGTTATTAATTACTCACTGTCATGTCATTCCAAAACCGTAAGACCTTTGTTCGTCTTCAGAACACAAATTGTCATTTTAGATGAAACTTGAGAGCTGTCTGGCCCTACATAGACAGCAAACTAGTGAAGACATCGTTAAAATGGTCGATGTGACGTTAGTGGCTCAACTGTAATTTTACAAAGCTAAAGGAGGGATGGAAAGCTCTCGAATTTCATCAAAAATATCTTAATTAATGACAGAATTCAGTCATTTTGGGGTGAACCATCTCTTTAAGAGCTAAAATTAGTAGTAATAGTAGTATAGTACTTGCTCCATGATTATGCAATCACACACTTGGGGAGAGATTCACATCCACATAGGAAGAGCAAATGAACGAGTGATCAGAGAGAGTCTGTCTGTCCTGTTTAATGATGACAGGAAGTGCTTGTTCTCTCCTGAGTGTGTTGTGGAGGAACTAGTAGCATCAACATTACTAACTTAACTGTTTTCCAGCTCTTTCTGAAGGCACTGACTTCCTGCTGTGTGTGAAAACCTCTTTTCTAAATGTGGCTCTGGATAGCGCTCAGATCCGTATTGCGCTGCAGTGCTGCTGTGAGCGGGCGGTTTTGTTGGTTAAAAATAGTTTTGTAATTATAGGAAATGATTTTTGCTGCGTGTTTCTCCTGAATGCTGTGCTAATTTGTGGTCAGGCGTTTTGCCATCAAACCACTTCAGTGTGCTCAGAGCTGACAGACGGCAACACGACACACACACACAAGTGTTATGATCAGATCATTCACATTCACACTGAGACTAAATCATGCATTGCTTTGACTAGGGATGAACCGAAAGACAAATTAGTGGCCGAAGCCCAACAAAATGAAACACTGGGCCGAAGGCTGATTACCGAACACAGTTTTTCGTGTTTTTCCCGCCATGTATTTTTTTCACCATTGCATAAATTAAATAGCCAAAATGTGCTTTTTACAGTTTTGTCTTGCTTTTCCAAAAAAAAAAAAAAAAAAAAAAAAAATAACAAAACAACAATTTAAAAATATATACATAACACTGAACATTTTTACATTATATTTATATTATAGACTACTTACTAACTTAAAATTAATAAGTTAGTAAAATAATATTCTTTGGCCATTTTTAAGACCCTCTTCTTGAATCAGGGATGAAGAGGGCTGTCAAATGATTAATCACGATTAATCACATCTGAAATAAAAGTTTATGTTTACATACTAAATGTGTTTTTACTGTGTATATTTATTATGTATATATAAATATACATGTATAGATTTAAAAAAATATTTATATGTTTATATAATATAAAAATATAATAATAATAATATATAATATGTATATGTATGAATAGTTATACTTCTATTTATTTTTGACTATATATAGAATTATAAATATTTTCTATATAAATCTAATTTAATATACATGTATGTGTGTGTATTTATATATATATATATACATAATAAATATACACAATAAACACACATTTAGTATGTAAACATGAACTTTTATTTTGGATGTGATTAATCTTGATTAATCATTTGACAGCCCTAGTTTTTAATGGACAAATAAATCTAGCTTTGCTGAGCAAAGGAGAATGTTAGAATAAATGTATTAATAGAGCTGTTGGAATGATTGTTATTATTTTTGCCTTTTTTATTTTATTTTACAGAACAATAGTAAAATGACAATACTAACATTTCTGACTTTTATTTTGGCATAAACCCACAAGAAGAGCTCAGTAGTTTTTGCTGGCAGCAGCAGATTTGTGAATGATTGTCATCTTTGGGCTTTGAACCCTGGCTAAGGAGCTGCTGTCAGAATAAACACAATTGGTGTCTGGTGTATTAGACAACAGAACGTTCTGGAGTTGATTGACTAATGGATGATTTCAGTCATCATACAGTAACCTTTCTCTTCTCAGGAAGACATGCGATGCGACACTAAATAGTCTTTCGCTGTCGGAGCTTGGAATGATTTTTTGCATCTTCCTCTGACAGTTTTAAATGTTTCCACACTGACCACATGTTTGCTGCATTAGTGCTCGCCTCTATTTGATCACGTCACCTTATTGTCATTTATTCAGCCTTTTTCGCTTATTCAGCCGAACACCGAGAGAGCTTTTTTGGCTATTTACTTGCTTGTGACCATGAAGTAATACAATAAGAAAAATGAGAAAAGATAAAAAAAATGCAAAAAAATTTTTGAAGCTTCTATTGAAAGTTGCACACCGCAAAAAATGCTTTTCTTAATTTTTTAGTCTTGTTTCCAGCCAAAATATCTAAAAATACTTAAATCAAGAAGGATTTTCTAGACGAGTAAAAATTGTCTTGTTTTCAGAAAATACAAGTCAATATTAAGTGTGTTTTTGCTTGAAACAAGCTAAATAATCTGCCAGTGGGGTAAGCAAAATAATCTTGTTTTCTGTTTGAAATAAGATTTTTTTTCTTACCCCATTGGCAGATTATTTAGCTTGTTTCAAGCAAAAACACACTTAATTTTGGCTTGTTTTTTTCTGAAAACAAAAAAAAAATAATTTTACTTGTCTAGAAAATCCATTTTCAGATATTTTGGCTGGAAACAAGACAAATAAATCGGTAACACTTTACAATAAGGTTCATTAGTTAAACATTAGTTAATGTATTAACTAACATGAAATAACCATGAGCAATACATTTGTTACTGTATTTACTAATCTTTATTAACATTAGTTAACGGAAATACAGTTGTTCATTGTTTGTTCATGTTAGTTCACACTACATTAAGTAATGTTAACAAAATTTTAATAATGTATTAGTAAATGTTGAAATTAACATTAACAAAGATTAATAAATGCTGTATAAGTGCAGTTCATTATTAGTTCATGTTAACTAATGTGGTTAACTAATGTTAACTAATGAACCTTATTGTAAAGTGTTACCAATAAATCTAAGTAAGAAAACCATTTTTTGTGGTGTGATTCTGTATAAAATTAAAAATTTCTAAATTGAGTTGTCACTGCACAGACTATTAAGTTTTTCAAATGTTAAATTCAAATCTAACGCCAAGATATTTAAAATCTGCTACAATTTGTAATTATTAATTAGTAATTGAGCAATATCTGTCCCTCTTTTGTGAAGTCATAAACGCTATCATGGATTTTTTTTCTTTTGTTGTTGGAGCAAATGGGAACACACAAAAAAAATATTGTTGCAGACGCACTGAATGTTCAACAACTGAAATTATTCGGCTTAAAATAGCCAAGAAAGCTCTTTTGGTGTTTGGACGAATAAGCAAAAAGGCTGAATAAATTATATCGAACAATGAGGTGACGTGATCAAATAGAGGCATGCACTAATGCAGCAAACATGTGGTCAGTGTGGAAACATTTAAAACTGTCTGAGAAAGATGCAAAAAATCATTCCAAGCAGCGACAGCGAGAGACTGTTTAGAAGCGCATCGCATGTCTTCATGAGGAGAGAAAGGTTACTGTATGATGACTGAAATCATCCATTAGTCAATCAACTCCAGAACGTTCTGTTGTCTAATACACCAGACACCAATTGTATTTATTCTGACAGCAGCTCCTTAGCCAGGGTTCAAAGACCAAAGATGACAATCATTCACAAATCTGCTGCTGCCAGCAAAAACTAGGACTGAGCTCTTCAATAAAAGTCAACATTAATAAATGTTAGTATTGTCATTTTACTCTTGTTCTAAGTAAGACAAAAACAATAATTAGAACAGCTCTATTACTACATTTATTCTAACATTCTCCTTTGCTCAGCAAGGCTGCATTTATTTGTCCATTAAAAACACATGCCTGATTCAAGAAGAGGTCTTAAAAGTGGCCACAGAATATTATTATACTAACTTATTAATTTTAAGTTAAATTGTAGTTTGTCGGTAGGCTATAATGTCTACTAGAATGTTAAAAATGTTCAGTGTTATGTATATATTTTTAAATTGTTGTTTTGTAATTTATTTTTTATTTTTTGAAAAGCAAGACAAAACTGTTAAAAGCAAATACTAGCTATTTAATTTATGCTATGGTGAAAAAAAATAGCAAAATACATGGGGGAAAAAACATTAACAACAGTTTTTGGTATTCAGCCTTCAGCCCAGTGTTTAATTTGTCTTCCGCTTCGGCCAAGAATTTTCAATTTGGTGCATCGCTTATACACTCTTAAAACTAAAGGTGCTCTAAAAGGTTTTTCA
>NC_133376.1:41641200-41660666 GCF_049309525.1 Garra rufa | reverse complement strand
CAGGACGGGAAGTATTTGTACTTTACTTCAGTTGTGTGCGTATTGAGGTCGGTACAAAGTCTTGTTAATAGTCAACTCTCTCTCTCTCTCTCCGCTCGGGGGTTAAATGGCTCTGTGAATAGAAGGGAAAGAGTTTGAGACCTTCATTTCACACACAGGCGCGCGCACACACACTTCTGCGGTCTGATTTATGGGCTCTGTCTCAAAGTACATCTGCACACGTTCAGTCCAGATCTGCGATTTTTGAGCGTCGTATGAGAATGAAGCCCGCGGTGAACGTGCATCTCGAAACACCAGGGTGTGAATTGTCTGTCCGAGGGGGTTTGACCCTCTAATTAAGGCTTGAACCCCCCAAAGGAAGTCAAAAACAAAAGCTTGGGGGCCTGAGAGCGTCTATGTGTTCCAACAGGGAGGTTGAACGCTTCAGTAACCGCTAGTTAGATCAGTTTTATACCGGGACGCGCTTCAAAATAAAGGGTTTTGCAACTGTTTTTGGAACATGTTAGTGAACCATTATTGAAATAACACTCAACATTCCATTCCACAAAAGGTTCTATATTTGTTCTTTATATGTTCTTTGAACTATGAAAAGGTGGTTCGGTAACACTTTACTTGAAGCCTTATGTTTAAATGCATTATATCGTTTCAGAAATAATTGTAATCTAAGTTAAAATGCATTATACAGTTTGGAGATTCTTTGTCAAATCTCAAATTGATTGTTTGTCATGTCTTAATGCTATTACAGATGTAATGACGAATAGTAAATTATTCCCAATGCATTTTAAGGTGCATTACAAAGCATACTGCATTAAAATCTTTTTATAATGCATTGAACTGTTGTAAAAACACTTTTTCTTAGTTTAAAGAACTTAAAGATTAATTTTCCACTATAATGAACCTTTTGTGGAATGGAAAGATTACAGGTTCTTCAGGGAAGCAAAAACGCTGTGAAAAGGACCTTTTTAGAAACTTATTTTTGATTTTTGAAACACTTCATGGTCAACTTTTATATAATATGGCTTTAAGAAAGGTGTTACCAAACCATTTTATCTTAGTGTAAAAACATTTTAATAATCTAAAGAATGTTTTTTGTGAAATGCAAGGGTTTCATTGATGTTAAAGGTTCTTCATGGAACCAAGGCCATTTTCCACTATAAACACCCTTTAATGGTTCAGTGGATGTTAAAGGTCGTAAAATGGCTTTTTTTAGAATGTTTGTTTTGAAAGACTTTATGGTTAACTTTTATATAATATGGCTTTAAGAAATGCGGAACTGTTTTGTCTTGGTGTAAAGAACATTTTAATAATCTAAAGAATGTTTTGTTGAATGGAAAGGTTTCATTAATGTTAAAGATAGCAATAGATGCCAATACAGAACCATTTTTGGTTTCCAAAAGAACCTTTTTGGTCTTAAAAGAACCATTTTTCTAAGTGTAAAGAACATTTTAATTGTCCAAGGAATCTCCGTCCATTTAGTGGTTCAATGGATGTTAAACGTTCTTCATGGAACCATCAGAAGAACCATTTTTGCTTTCCCAAAGAACCTTCCAGTATACATTTCTTAAAAGAAATTGGAATTGAAATGTTCCATGTATGTCAAAGGTTCGTCATGGAACCAGTAGATGCCAATAAAGATTCTTTATTTTTAAGAGTGAGGCTCTACACTCTTAAAAATAAAGGTTCAAAAAGGGTTATTTTGCAGTGATACTGTAGAAGAGCCATTTTTGGTTCCTAAAAAATCTAATGAACCTTTTTTATGACTATAAAGAAGCTTTTCTGAAATAATTTGGATAATTTGGATAGTAAAGATTCTTCATGAAACCATTAATGCCAATAAAAAAAACTTTTAAGAGTGTAAGGAAACTTTTTTCCACAATGGATGTTAAATGGTCTGGTTAAATGGAACCATTTTTGCTTCCCCAAAGAACCTCCCTATATTTATTACTTAAAAGAACCATTTTCTCTAGTGTAAATAATGTTTCAATAATCAAAAGAACCTTATTTGGAATTGAAATGTTCCAAGCTCCTTTAGCTTTTAAAAGTGAGGCTATACACTAAAAACAAAGGCCAAAAAGCCATGTTTGGTTCCCCAAAGAACCTTTCAGTGATCAGTTCTTAAAATAACCATTTTGAAGAACTTAAAACTTAGAAAAATCCATTATTTTTTGACTATAAAGAAGCTTTTCTGCATTTGAAGGTTTCATGGATCTTCAAGGCTCTTCATGGAACCACCAAGGCCAATAAAGAACTAAGAGTGTATCACAAAAAGTTGTTTAAAAAAATGTATTAGGGACACTTTCTATTGCATTAATTGTCTAAAAATGACCGTCTCTCTCTGCCTATCTCTCAGGGTGTCAGATGAACGTTGCATCCGTGTTGTTTGGAGTTGCTGAGCGTGTCTTATGGATCGCCACGGTCAGCGCGGAGGGAGCGTCAGACATCCGGACCTCCCATCCGGAGCCATCCTGTCCCTGGACCAGATCAAAGCCATCCGCTCTTGCAACGAGTACACGGAGGGCCCGGCCGTACCACGCAGACCGACCCCGGGGCCACCTCAATGCCCGCCACGCAACTTGGACAAGCAGGAGAGGACTCACGAGGTGATCCTTGTAAACGTGAATAACAACTATGAGCACCGGACTAGCCGTCCTCCGGCGCTCAGCAGGTCCACGAGCACCGGCAGCGCCGCCAGCTCCGGGAGCAACAGCAGCGGCGGATCGGAGCAAGGCCTCCTGGCGCGGTCGCCGCCGCATTACCGCAATCGCACCATACAGACTCAGCCAAAATCTTTAAATGCGCCCTTGCATCCGTTCTTGCCGCCGGATGTTCCGCTCAAACAGTCGCAGACTGAAAAACTAGACTCGGCGCATTTGTACATCTGCGAGAGCTGCGGGAAATGCAAGTGCGGTGAATGCACAGCGCCGCGTCCGCTTCCATCACGCCTCGCGTGCAACGGACAGTGCCTTTGCTCGGCTGAAAACATAGTGGAGCACGGAACGTGCATGTGTTTGGTCAAAGGGATTTTCTATCATTGTTCGAGTGACGATGATGACACGGGCGACCCGTGCGCCGACCGACCGTGTTCGCTGTCCCATCCGCAGTGCTGCTCGCGCTTCCTGTGCATGGGACTCATGTCGACGCTCTTCCCGTGCCTGCTGTGCTACCTGCCCGCCAAAGGCTGTGTGAAAGCGTGCAACTCGTGCCACGACCGTGCGAAGCGGCCTGGATGCCGCTGCAAGAACTCTAACACGGTTTACTGCAAGCTGCAGAACTGGAACCAGACGCCAGGACATGCGCCAGGAAAACCGTCCTGAGAACTCTTATTTCGTTGGCTGAGAAAAGCTAAATTTGCTGCTTCGGGATGCGGAAATTGCAGATAGGGGAGGAGCTATGTTAAAGGCACAATATGTACCATTTTTTGACTAAAATATCTAGGGCTGCACGATTAATCGAATGCGATTTCCATGCGCATTTCGTGCTTTCAGATGGAGCAGCATTTACTACACAGATCCGTAGTTCAAAAAAATCGTTTGCGAAAATAACTGAGCTTCTCAGTGAACTATGGCTCTGTGTAGTAAATGCTGCTCCATCTGAAAGCATCTGAAAATACCACATTTAACAACGCTTTTGCTTCAAAATCACTGTTTGAAATAAATCCTTCTGTGAGATAATGTGGATTCTAACACAGAATAAGGCACACATCATATTTGTGACCCTGGACCACAAAACCAGTCATAAGGTTAAATTTTTCAACACTGAGATATATACATCATATGAAAGCTCAATAAATAAGCTTTCTATTGGTGTATGGTTTGTTAGGATCGGACAATATTTGGCTGAGATACATCTATTTGAAAATCTGGAATCTAAGGGTGCAAAATATCTAAATACTGAGAAAATCACCTTTAAAGTTGTCCAAATTAAGTTCTTAGCAATGCATATTACTAAACAAAAATTACATTTTGACAGGTTTACAGTAGGAATTTTACAAAAAATCTTCATGGAACATGATCTTTACTTAATTTCCTAATGATTTTTGGCAAAAATCAATAATTTTGACCCATGCAATGTATTTTTGGCTATTGCTACAAACATACCCCAGCGACTTAAGACTGGTTTTGTGCTCCAGGGTCACATTTCATAGTATTGTAAGCAGTGATAAAGGAAAATATACTTTATTATAATAATAATAATAAAAACTCAATATATGGTGTATCTGATTCTTATTATTATAATGTGAGGAAGAAGTCTTCACTCAATCACGGTGTCATCAAACTACGCCTTGGTTCTCTGTTTGTTTTGACTATGCGCCCTCTAGTGGCAAAAACATACATATTGTGTCTTTAATGAGCGCCTGTTAAGCCCTGCCCCTCGTGCGGCGCGGAAGAACCACTCGTTTCTTTTCTGAACCAGTGTTTGCCTTACCTGACTGTGTACAGCTATCTAACACACGATTGGTGCTTTGGAAACGCCTCTCCTACCAAACCTGTGAAGGACTTCTTCGTAACATGTAGCTGTTCCCGGATCTGCATGCGCGGTCCTTCTGAAACTGTCCGTTCGTTCTCATGTAAAGTTGTGCGTTCAGATGCGTCAGAGGAATTTACGGCTATTTTTAAAGGAAATGTTAAAACTGTTAATTTTTTTTTTTTTCGTCGTTGTTGTTGTTGATGTTGTACAAAAAATATTTATTATGTGAAGCTCTATTATTTTATGATATTTATTGCAAAGGACAGATTTACTCGTGTCTGAATATAACAAAATATCAACACTTACTGCAACATGAAAGAATGGAGAAACAGATGGAAACATGTTAACTTTAATGCAAAAATATACAAATTAATGCAAAACGCTCTTGTGTGGTGTCTCATTTCGTGTGCTGAGATTTTCAAACAGCTGAGAGTTGGAGAATCAGAGTTAGTTGAACTAAAGTTGCAAAAGTTAATGAAGATATGTGTTTCTGCAGGATAAAAGCAGATGTGCAACCCTCACTGAAGCATGTGTGTGTGTGTGTGTGTGTGTGTGTGTGTTTGGGGAAGGGCTCTGTGTGTGTGTCCACCTGGCCACCTGTGTGAGGCTCATAAAGTTTCTCTCTTTGTCTTCTTTTATTGCGTGTTTCCTGCTGTCAGGCGTTTGTGAGCTGCTGGTTTTCACCCCTGTCGCCTCAGATCTGCCCTTCTCCTCCTGTGCTGCTCTAAGAACTTATTCTTGCCCTGTTTTTGGCTTAAAATTGAATCTATTGATGGACTACAAAATTAAAGTAGTTGAAAAGAGAACAGATGTTTATCTGAATTCATAGATTTTAAATCAAAATTTGGTTTTAAAGTATTGTGAATCTCAGGAGAAAGAAAATCAAAAGAAAGAAATGAGAAATAGATGAAGAAATGGAAGCCTGTTTTTAGAGTTGGCCTGTCTTTAAGAGTATTTTTTGGCATTTATTAAATATAAGTATTTGTTGTTCTGAATTTAATAGAAGCAGTTTTTAATGAAGAAAAAAAAAACATTTAAAAGTTCTAATATTGATTTTAAAGTATTGCAAATCTCAGGTCAAATGACATTTAACCCCAAAATCCCCAAAATCAAAAGAAATGCGTGAAAAAAGGGAAGCCTGCTTCTAGATTCATTAAGAGTTTTGCTTTGTGATTTTTTTCTTTCTTTCTTTATTACGTATAAGTATTTGTTGTTCTGAATTTAATATATGCCAAATTTAATGAAGAAAAAACATGTAAAACTTTGACAATTAAACACATTTTACCCCAAAAGATATTAACCATTTATAAATCAAAGTATTTGCTGTTCTAAATGTAATATAGGCTTTAAAACTTTATTGTGGTAGTATTGTGTATTGTCACATTCAACTCCAAAATCAAAAGAAATAAGAAATGCATGAAGAAAAGGAAGCATGCTTTTAGAGTCATTTAGATTTTTGCTTTGTTAGGATTTTTTTTTTTTTTTTTTTTTTTTTTGTACAATTAAACACATTTTTACCCCAAAATATATTAGCCATTTATAAAACTAAGTATTTGTTGTCCTGAATGTAATATATCACGTCAAATGCTGTTTGTGAAGAATGATGTTTAATGAAGAAAAAACATTAAAAACTAAATATTAATTTAAAAATCTCAGGTCAGATCATATTTAATCCCAAATTTGTGTTTTGTGGCCATTTTTCTCAACAATTAAACACACTTTCAGCCAAACTGTCTTTACTATAATGTAAAAAAAAACATACTTTAGTGGTAAAGCCTTTATAAATCAAAGTATTTGTTGTTCTGAATTTAATTTATTCCGTTTTTACTTGAGATTAAATATATTTATGCCATAATTGAGACTGAAATGCCTAATTATCACAAAAATATAAAAGTCTTAAAAGTCCTAAAATAAGATTTATTTTTTTGCTAAATATATTGTCTTAATTTGGATTTGGTGTGGAATCTAACCTAGTCATGTTCTTTGAGATTAACCATTTATAAATCAAGGTATTTGTTGTTCTGAATATAATATACGCTGTATTTAATGAAGGAAAACATTTAAAACTTTAAATATTTATTTAAAAGTATTGTCAGGTCAGATCACGTTTAACCCCAAATTTGTTCTTTTTCTCAACAATGAAACACATTTTCAGCCAAAGAGTCTTTACTATAATGTAAAAAAGGCATATTTCAATAATAAAGCCTTGATAAATCAAGGTATTTGTTGTTCTGAATTTAATGTATGCTGTTTTTCATTAAGATTAAATATATTTATGCCATAATTGAGCCTGTAATGCTTAAAATAAGTCTTAAAACTCCCAAAATAAGATTATTTCCTTGCTAAATCTGTTTTCCTATTTTGGTTTTGGTGTGAAATCAAACCAAGCAATGCTCTTTGAGATGAACCGTTTATAAATCAAAATATTTGTTGTTTTCATTTTAATAAATGTTGTTTTTAATTGAGATGAAACACATTTATGCCATTAATGAAACTGCAATGCTTAATGATCACACAAATAACGTTGCAATTGATGAAAAAGGTCTTAAACGTCCTAAAATAAGAGTATTTTCTTGCTAAATATATTGTCTTAATTTGGTTTTGGTTTGAAATGTAGCCTAGCCATGTTCTTTGAGATGAAGTGCAAATGTTTTATTAGTTGTAAATGTTGATCAGGAAGTGTGTGTAATTTATGTGTGTGTTAACAAGGAAGTTTAAGGAGGCAATAAGAGCCACACAGTCTTCCAAATGGAGTCGTTGTGTGTGTGTGTGTGTGTGTGTGTGTGTGTGTGTGTGTGTGTGTGTGTGTGTGTGTGTGTGTGTGTGTGTGTGTGTGTGTGTGTTTGCTCTCTGCAGGAATGCACCTTTTGTTGTGAATTGCTTTGTGGATTAGTCGCCTGTCTGTTTCCTGGACCTTCAGAGGAGTGTGAGGGTCCATTTGGCTCTGATCGCCTCACAGGACACCATAAAACACACACACACACACACACACACACACACACACACACACACACACACACACACACACACAGGGCTTTTGTTCAAGGAAATGTAAAGCTGTTCTTCATTGATTTATAAAAGGAAACTGATTTGGTGTTCTCATAGTGTTTGCTCATTAACTCTCATTTACCATTTTTTCATGCACTTTTTCCCCACTTGAGGTCAGAATTACATTCGTCACAGATTATAATCAGATTAATCAGAACAAGCTTGTGTGCTTTGTTAAACATCATTTACATTCATGATCATTTGTCAGTTAAAAGCACACTTTTATGCTGTAAAATGGATTTTTCAAAGTTGGAAGCATTTTACAAAAAAAAAAAAAGAATGCATTAGTAGCCATTAGTTGCCTAAATGCCTAATTATCACAAAAATATAAAAGTTTTAAAATTCTTAAAAAATATTTATTTTTTGCTAAATATATTGTCTTAATTTGGATTTGGTGTGGAATCTAACCCAGTAATGTTCTTTGAGATTAACCATTTATAAATCAAGGTATTTGTTGTTCTGAATGTAATATACGCTGTATTTAATGAAGGAACAAAAAAAAAAAAAAGAATGCATTAGTAGCCATTAGTTTATAATTATTTTTAATTTGAAAGTATGGTGAATCTGAGGTCAGGTCACATTTAACCCCAAAATTCAAAAGAATAATATAATAAATGATATTTAGGGAGAAGAAAATTAAGCCTATTTTTGGAATCATAAAGATTCTTGCTTTTATAATAATTATTATAATAATTATTTAATTAAAAAACATTTGAACCTTTACTGTAATGCAACAATAAATTAATAAACTGAATATATTTAAATTGTAAAGCCTTTACTTACTCACCATTTCTTTGTAATTATTTGCGAAATGTACTTGCAATTTTTGAGAGAAAATAGTTTCTACAGCAAATATGAGACTATAAGATTAAAATACATAAGAAAGAAAGTTTAAGTTTAGGCAAACACAATCATTTGAATCAATAGATTTTGAATTTTGAAATTAAATATTGATTTTAAAGTGTTGTGGATCTGAGGTCAGGTCACCTTTAATCCCCAAAATAAAAATATAATAAATTATATTTACAGTAAAGAAAATTAAGCCTATTGTTGAATCATAAAGTTTTTTTTTTTTTTTTTTTTTTGAAAGTTAAAAGCATTTTTATCCCAAATTCTCTTTTCTGTAATGAAACAATAAATAAAAACAAACAAATAAATAAATAAAAATAAAAGTTTTATATATATATATATATATATATATATTCACCAGCTGTTACTTCAGTCTTAAGTGTCACATGATCATTCAGAAATCATTCTAATATACTGATTTATTATCAGTTGTGCTGCCAAATATAAGTAATAAAAGCTGAATAAAAGTATTAATTTCTTTCAAAAACATAAAGAATAAAAAATGTACTGATCCCAAAATTTTGAACAGTAGTGTATATTATTAGAAAACCTTTCTATTTTAAATAAATGCTGTTCTTTTTAACCTTTCATTGACCAAAAGATCCTGAAAAGTCCAAGAATCAACATTATCATTAAATTGATAATAAATCAGTGTCTTCTGAAGGATCATGTGACACTGAAGACTGGAGTAATGATGCTGAAAATTCACCTTTGATCACAGAAATAAATTACATTTGAACAGATATTCACATAGAAAACTGTTATATTAAATTGAAATAATATTTCAGAATATTACAGTTTTTTCTATATTTTTGATCAAATAAATGCAGCCTTGATGAGCAGAAGAAACCCCTTTGAAAACCATTAAAAAACTTTTTAATGGCAGTGTAGGTTGCTTGACTTTTTTCTTTCCTTCAGTCAAGATTCAAAGACTTTATTGGCTTGATCTACGAAGCGCTTGCTCTGCCAGCATTAATAATAAATAATAATAATAATATCTAAGTGCTGTAGTGGTTTCCTCAGGCTGTGTTTACAGTCAGATCCTCTTTCAGCGTCTCACACACACACACACACACGGGACAGTCCTACACGTATCAACACGCATGGAAATCACTGTGAGTCATATAGGAAACCACACACACACATCTGAAGGCGCACAGGAAAGCCAAACCACTCTGTTCCTAAAAAAACACTTTTCACTGTTTCCTCTGAGCTTAAAAATAGGCCCTGGCCCTCCCACAAGAGACTGAGTGTGTGTGGAAATAAATGACTTTAACCTTCTGGTTGTGTTCCCCTGTCAAAAATGACCCGACTCCAAACAAATGCTTATAAATCCCTCATTATGCTTGATTTTCAACAAATATTGGATTCAATCTTTAGGACTGGTTTGGTGTTTTTATTTGCATCTGATTCATCATAGACCTCATTTATCTGAAAGTAGGTACCTTGTTTTTTGAGTGAAAAAATATTTTTTTATGAATAATTTTCACAATATGAGATGGAAAAAATTATAAAAATTTGCTCTGTTGTTTCTCAAACTAGTGAGAATCAGGAAGTTTGCTTGTAAATGCTTTTATTTTGTACAAAATTGCAAAAAGTCACATTTGTGGTGTTTCCGGGTCAAAAATGACCGGACTTCAAACAATTGTTTATAAATCTCTCATTATGCTAGATTTTCAACAAATATTGGATTCAACTTTTTTGTCAACTTGTTTTCTTTCATTTAAGACTGGTTTTGTGTTTTTATTTGCATCTGATTAATCATAGGCCTCATTTATCCGAGAGTAGGTACCTCATTTTTTAAGTAGAAAAAACATTTTCTATGAATAATTTTCACAATATGAGGTTTTTTTTTTTTTTTTTTTTTTTTTTTATTATATATATAACAAGGAAGCTTGCTTTAAATGCTCTTATTTTGTGGAAAATTGCAAAAGGTCACACTTGTGGTGTTCCCTGGTCAAAAGAGAACAATTCCTTATAAATCTCTCATTATGCTATTTTATCACCAAATATTAGATTCAATCTTTTTATCATTTAGGACTGGTTTTGTGTTTCTATTTGCATCTGATTAATCATAGACCTCATTTATCGGAGAGTAGGTACCTTGTTTTTTGAGTGAAAAAATATTTTTTTATGAATAATTTTCACAATATGAGATGGAAAAAATTATAAAAATTTGCTCTGTTGTTTCTCAAACTAGTGTGCTTTAATTTTTAATCAGGAAGTTTGCTTGTAAATGCTTTTATCCTGTACAAAATTGCAAAAAGTCACATTTGTGGTGTTTCCGGGTCAAAAATGACCGGATTTCAAACAATTGTTTATAAATCTCTCATTATGCTTGATTTTCAACAAATATTGGATTCAATCTTTTTGTCAACTTTAGGACTGGTTTTGTGTTTTTTTGATTTGCATCTGATTAATCGTAGGCCTCATTTATCTGAGAGCAGGGACCTAAAAAAAATATATATTTTTTATGAATAATTTTCACAATATTAAACAAAAAATTATAACAAAAAAAAAGTTTCTCACACTAGTGTGCTTTCATTTTTAATCAGGAAGTTTGCTTTTAACTACAAAATTGCAAAAAGTCACACTTGTGGTGTTCCTGGGTCAAAAGTGACCCGACTCTAAACAACTGCTTATAAATCTCTCATTCTGCTAGATTTTCAACAAATATTGGATTCAACTTTGTTGTCAACTTGTTTTCTTTCATTTAGGACTGGTTTTGTGTTTCTATTTGCATCTGATTAATTGTAGGCCTCATTTATCGGAGAGTAGGTACCTCATTTTTTGAGTCTAAAAAACATTTTCTATGAATAATTTTCACAAATGAGATTTTTTTTTAATTTTTAACCAGGAAGCTTGCTTTTAAATGCTCTTATTTTGTACAAAATTGCAAAAGGTCACACTTGTGGTGTTCCCTGGTCAAAAGTGAACAATTCCTTATAAATCTCTCATTATGCTATTTTATCACCAAATATTAGATTCAATCTTTTTATCATTTAGGACTGGTTTTGTGTTTCTATTTGCATCTGATTAATCATAGGCCTCATTTATCGGAGAGTAGGTACCATGTTCTTTGAGCGAAAAAATTATTTATCAACAACTTTCACAATATTAAACAAAAGATGATAAAAATGTGCACTGTTTCTCACACTATTGTGCTTTAATGTTTAATCAGGAAGTTTGCTTTTAAATGCTTTTATTTTGTACAAAATTGCAAAAAGTCACACTTGTGGTGTTCCCGGGTCAAAAATGACCGGACTCCAACAAATGCTTATAAATCTGTCATTATGCTATATTATCACCTAATATTGGATTCAATCTTTTTGTCAACCTGTTTTCTTTCATTTAAGACTGGTTTTGTATTTTTATTTGCATCTGATTAATCATACGCCTCATTTATCTGAGAGTAGGTACCTCGTTTTTTGAGTGAAAAAAAATAATTTCTTATGAATAATTTTCACAATATTAAACAAAAAATGTGCACTGTTTCTCACACTAGTGTGCTTGAATGTTTAATCAGGAAGTTTGCTTTTAAATGCTTTTATTTTGTACAAAATTGCAAAAAGTCACATTTGTAGTGTTCCCGGGTCAAAAATGACCGGACTCCAAGCAACTGCTTATAAATCTGTCATTATGCTATATTATCACCTAATATTGAATTCAATCTTTTTGTCAACCTGTTTTCTTTCATTTAAGACTGGTTTTGTGTTTCTCTTTGCATCGGATTAACTGTAAGCCTCATGTTTTTGAGTGAAACAAGCATTTTTATGAATAATTTTCACAATATGAAAGTTTCTCACACTAGTGTGCTTTAATGTTTAATCAGGAAGTTTGCTTTTAAATGCTTTAATTTTATACAAAATTGCATAATGGCGAAAGGGTTAAGCAATAGTAAGCGTGAGTCTTCATCTTGAGTTGAACATTAGTTTGTGGTGATGCACATGTCTCTGGTGTTGTATCTGATTGCGTTTTGTGAGGCAGACGTTTCACGATTGTCTTTCACACGTCTCTCACGCTGCTCTTTGTCTGCTTCTCTCTCTCTGTTCCTGGGCTCTTTGTGGTGTTTGTGTATTGGGCTGGAGAGCGTGTGATCTGTGCTTTTCATCATGTCACGCTGATGGAGCTCTGATTGATTTCTGGTCAGAGCAGGAAATGTTTCACAGGATTAAACTCTTTGACTGAGGTCGCCCTGATAGCAGGAAGAGCCGGCGGGGGAGATCTGTGTGTGTGTGTGTGTGTGTGTGTGTGTGTACTGGTATTAATCTACAAGTAATATAAATTTTGACATTGTCAAAGAAAATTTTGAATGTAATTTAATTAAATTTCATTTTACACCTATATGTAACTAACTCTAAATGGAATATGAAAAAAAAAAAAAAATATATATATATATATATATAAATGCCATTTTTAATTTATGTATTTGCAATTAAATATAAACTATTATTTATTAATTAAATAAATTAACAAAATATTAACACTAAAATATTACATATTAAGTATTAAATAAAAATGAAATGTATAGAATGAAGTAACCATAATAAACTTAATTGAGTTTAATAAAGTTATTAAACTGATTTTTGTATTCATTAGTTAAATTACATTTAATTATTTATATAGTATTGTATATTAAATTATAGTCAATTATATTACATTTAACTATATTAAATGTAATATTTAACTTATGTAGTTGCAGTTCAATTAAAACTTTTATTTATTAACTTTAATAAATTAAATAATTGTAATCATAAACCTGTAAATTAATATTCATATTAATTAAATATTACATATATTAAATCAACATCAAATATATAGAAATATTAAATAACCACTATAAACTTATTAATTAAACTAATAAAAATTATAATAATAATTCAAACATTCAGTATATATTCAGTTTATTTGGTTGCACTTAAATGTAAACTATTCGTTTTGTAAAAAAAAATTACATTAACTTAATTTATTAAACTATTTTTTTTAGATTAATTAGCTATTCATTAAGTATCAAATATATATTAGACGTAATATTTAATTTATGTAGTTGCACTTAAATATGCACTATTATTTATTAACTTTACCATTTTAATCACAAACCTGTAAATTAATATTCATATTAATTAATAAACCTAATTGATTAAACTTAAAATAATAATAATGATGATAATAATAACAAATAAATGCATATTATTAAAATAATTTATATATATTAAGTTTATTTATTTAATTTACTTGGTTGCACTATAAACAAATTTTTATATTAAATAGTTATTAATTAAATATTAAATAAATATATTAAATGTAATAGTTAATTTATGTAATTGCAGTTAAATACAAACTATTATTACAATTAAATGTAAACTATTATTTTTTATATCCTAAATTAACAAAGATATTAAACAAATTTTTATATTAAACAGTTATTAATTAAATATTTAATATATATTCAATGTAATAGTTAATTTATGTAGTTGCAGTTAAATATAAAATATTAACTTTAATAAAAATAATTGTCATCATAAACCTGTAAATTAAGTCATATAAATTAAATATTTATTAAATATACTAAATAAACATTAAATATGTAAAATAATTAAATAACCAATCATAATAATAATAATAATAATAATAATAATAATAATAATAATTAAATAATATTCAAAATATGCAATATATATTCAGTTTATTTGTTTTATTTATTTGGTTGCAATTAAATGTAAAGTATTATTTAATTATATATCCTAAATTAACAATGTTATTAAAGTATTTTTTTATATTAATTGGTTATTAATTAAATATTTAATATATATTCAATGTAATAGTTAATATCAATGTTTAATGAATTCTTAAATCAATAAAATATTATATATTTGAATGGTATTTACTAATTAATACTTAATTAGTAAATTTAATTTAGTTGCTAATTTTCATAGTGTCAGACTCCCAGTGAGGGGAAAAAAATATAAATAAATAAATATATATAATTTTGTGTAAAGGGTATATTTAGGGTTAGGGGATAAAAAAATACGGTTTGTACAGTAAAACCATTACGTTTATGGAATGAACCCATAAAATAGGCAAACCCAACAAAATGAAGACAAATAAAACTCCTGTCATCATCTACAAACTATATGAACATAAGAAGACCTTCAGCTGAACATCTGAGCTGCTTTATTCCACACAAACAATTCATTCAGATATTCCTGAGCTGCTGATGATGAGCGAAAAAACGAACTCAAATGTAAGCCATGATTTACTGATTCAGATCTCATCACATATTCAAACCCACTGACAACTAATTATATTTCTATGTTGGGGTTTTTTGAGAGCATCTAAGAATATTCACTTTCAAAGAATGAAGAAGAGCAGCTCTCAGACGTTTCAGATGAACATCAGTGATCAGTGATGGAAAGGGTGAGTCAATGAAGACAGATTTATCATTTCTTAGTGTGAATGTCTTTCTCTCTCTTTGTGTGTTTGATCTCTGTCCTGCTTCTTCTGAACCTCAGTTTACAGCCTCTGGGGAGTCATTAACACACACTGACTGATGCATGTGTGTGTGTGTGTGTGTGTGTGTGTGTGTGTGTGTGTGTGTGTGTGTGTGTGTGTGTGTGTGTGTGTGTGTGTGAGACAGCACTTCCTGTTGGATCAAACACAAGAGTCTAACAGGTTTAACATCCTATTAATGAAGATGCTGATTTGAATGAGAATAGCGTCGTCACTCAAACACATGAACACACACTGATGCTCTGAGCTCACGAACACACTGCAGAGGAGAGGAAGTTACATCATGACAGGATTCCTTTTTGCTTTTATGATTTTCCAAAAAATTTTCCATTGTGATGTCATAAAACAACAAAAGCAGTGGCTTTTCAGAAATTTTAATAAAATAAAATAATAAAATAAAACAAATAATATTAGATGATGAAATAAACTAAAAGAAAACACGTTGCTTAGGCAATAAACTCAATAAATTGAAGTACACAAATCACTGATTAGAAATAAATGAAACTAAAACTAAATTAAGTCTGAAAAAAGAACAAAAACTAAAAAAAAATACTTTGTATTTATATATATACACTACCGTTCAAAAGTTTGGGGTCAGTACATTTTTATTGTTTCTTTCTTTCTTTTTTTTTTTTTTTAAGAAATTAATACTTTTATTCACCAAGGATGTATTAAGTTAATTATTAAAGGTTAATAATAAATAATATAAAATATTTATATTTTGAATAAACACTGTACTTTTTAAACTTGTTATTCATGAAAGAATCCTGAAAAAAAAAAATCACAGGTTCCAAAAAATATTTGTCAGCGCAACTGTTGATATTCTCCAACATTGATAATTCTAATAATAAATCAGCATATTAGAATGATTCCTGAAGGATCATGTGACACTTAAGACCGGAGTAACAGCTGATAAAAATTCAGCTTTTCATCACAGGAATAAATTCTATTTTAAAGTATGTTAAAATAAAAAACATTATTTTAAATTGTAAAAACATTTTGCAATATTACTGTTTTTTTCTGTATTTTTAATCAGCCTTGATGAGCAGAAGAGACTTCTTTAAAGACGATTACAAGTCTTCCTGACCCCAAACTTTTGAACGGTAGTGTGTATATAGTGAAATATTTTAGATAATAATAATTAATAAATGTATTAAAAAATATATATATTTTAACCCAACCTTCTGGGTAGTTTTAACTCAACTATTGTTGAAAACAATACTATATGGCTGTCTTAAAACGAACCCAAAATAGGTTGAAAATTAAAAATCAGGCGCATAATAATTACTAGATGCATCAGCAATAATCAAAAGGTGAACATTTATTATTTAGTAATTTAAAAAAATGCTTATTATTTAATTATTATTTATTCAACTTATTTAAAAATGTATATCTATAAATAAATGTGATGCAATTTTCAGCAATAGTATGTCAATTCTGTTGATTTAGTTATATTGCAATATCTTTATGCCTTATTGTTACATTTATCAGCTCTAATCTGATATGAAGATGTGTGACCCTGAAGAACAAAACCAGTCTTAAGTAACACAGGTATATTTGTAGCAGTAGCCAAAAATATATTGTATGGGTCAAAATAATCAATTTATTTGTTATGCCTAAAATTATTAGGATAATAAGTAAAGATCATGTTCAATGAAGATATTTAGTAAATTTCCAGCTCAAAATATTTCAAAACTTAATTTTTGATTAGTAATATGCATTGCTAAGAACTTCATTTGGACAACTTTAAAGGTGATTTTCTCAATATTTAGATTTTTTTTGCACCCTCAGATTGCAGATTTTCAAATAGTTGTATCTTGAGCAACTATTGTCCTATTGTCCTAACAAACCAATCATCAACAGAAAGCTTATTTATTGTATAAATTGTATAAATCTCAATTTAAAAAAACTGATAAATGCATTTAACTTGGTTTGAACATGAGCATGTATGTCTGAAATGTTGAAGTGTTGTAAAATCCTTGGCTTTGGCTTTAGTTTTATAGAGGAGTTTGAGTTTTTCTAATTGTATTATAATGACAATCCAAAGCAAAGCCCAATTTGATATCAGATGAAACTACAATTATTTTCCACAGCTCAAAGCCAAAGATTGTATAGTTATTCACTGTAAGAAAGATATGGTAAAGCATGTTAGATAAATACTGTATTGGCTCCATATGGACTGAAGACTGCACTTCACACAGACAGAAGGATTCTGTGTACGGAGAGAAAAGAAATGAATAAATGGAAAAAAAAAAAAAAAACAGCTGGAGGAAGTTTAGATTTAGTGCTCGGATGGGGTTGAGACTTTCAGGTCCTCATGAGAAAAACAGCAGCAGAGAATTAGAGCCACTCAGATCTTCATGAGCTCCAGCAATATTTCAATGTTCAGATTTAACACATGTGCTTTGAACAAACCGTTGAATGTTCTGCCAACATTTGCTCAACGTCTGATTATCCTTTTTTTCAGTAGGAGACAAAGATTGAAGGCTGTTTTTCATGCATCTGAAAATATATTCCTAAAGTCATATAATGAGTCTTTGTGTGAAGAACATTCCTAAATGTAAGCTATTAAATAATTATTAACTATAACAAACCTCTATAACCATAACACAATAATTTATTCAATTATTATTGATATTTAATGTGTATTAAAATATATATTTTTAATTGTGCACCCAAATGTAAGCATGAATTATTTAATAAACTGAATAAACGTTATTTATTAAACTAATATTAATTTAATTTATTAACTGTTGCTTTTAATTTATTTGCATGTAGATGTAAGCTGTTAATTATTTAAAAATCTTTATAAATCTTAATAAATTAAATAATCTTAATTGACAATTTATTAAAGAAATTACATTAAGTATTAATTGAATATTATACTATGAATATTAAGTATATTATATTTAGTGTTTAATTTATTCAGTTGGACCTAAATATTAAACTATAAATTATTTAATAACCTTGAAATTTAATGAAATATTAAATATATATAACATTAAATACATTAAAAATGAATAAATAACCAACTTAGATTCAACTAATATTAATAGAATTATAAAGTGTTGTTATAAAATAACCAAAATGCAATAATTTATTAAAATATTATTCATATTTAATGTATATTAAAATATTTATTTTTGATTTAATTGCATGTAAATGTAAGCTGTTAATTATTTAATAACCTTAATACATCCTAATAAACGAAGGAATCTTAACTGACTGTTTAATAAAGAAAATACATTAAGTATTAATTGAATATTACATTTAGTGTTTAATTTATACAGTCGGACCTAAATAATAAACTATGAATTATTTAATAACCTTGAAATTTAATGAAATATTAAATATGTTAAACATTAAATGCATAAAAAATGATTAAATAACCAACTTAGATTCAACTAATATTAATACAATTATAAAATGTTGTTTATATATTAAATATATTTTTATATAACATAAATTATATATATATATATATATATATATATATATATATATATATATATATATACATACAGTACACACACATAATTATTAACTTAAATAAACCTCAATAAATTTTATAACCTAAATACAGTAATTTATTATTTTTTTTATATTAAATTCATTTTGCATCCAAATGTAAGCATAAATTAATTTATTTAACCTTAATAATAACCTCTAATGAATGTTATTTATAAACAAATATTACGTAGTAATATTATTATAATAGTTATTAACTGTTATATTTAATTGCATGTAGATGTAAGATGTTAATTATTTAATAACCTTTATAAATCTTAATATAAACATATACATATTAATACATAATAAATATACACAGTACACAAACATTACATATTATGTGCACAAAAACTTTTATTCACTAAAATATGGTTGCACTAAAATCTGAACTATTAACATTTTAAAATCTAAATACATTACCTTAAACCCAATTTATTAAACTAATATTAAATATAAATTAAATATTAAATAACATTTTCAATTAATTAAAATTTTAATTATATATTAAATATATTTCACGTAATATTTTATTTGTTTAATTTTTTCCAAATGTATTGTTTTTGCTCATTTTTCATTGTGTGTGTGTTAGAGAGAGAGAGAGAGAGAGAGAGAGAGTGTGTGTGTGTGTGTGTGTGTGTGAGTGTGTGTGTGTGTGTGTGTGTGTGTGTGTGTGTGTGTGTGTGTGTGTGTGTGTGTGTGTGTGTGTGTGTGTGTGTGTGTGTGTGTGTGTGTGTGTGTGTGTGTGTGTGTGTGTGTGTGTGTGTGTGTGTGTGTGTGTGTGGTTTGCACATCAAAGGTCTCTGTTCTGTGAGGCGCGTCTTATCTGCTGTTGATTTAGCTCTCGCTCAGAGAAGGAGAGAGTTTGAGGAACGTGTAAAAGAGTTACAGGCTGTCGGTTCGTACTCCTCCGTTTCATCTTTTGCTCTCTTTCTTCTGCACCTCTTTGAACTGAAGGCCCTTTATGTAGGAATAAACGCCCTCAGAAACAAGCGAAGAGGATAAACATGTGCTACCAGACCCCCCAAAACACACACAGAAGCTCAAACAAATGCAGTCTACCATCAAATCTGCTTTCAATACAC
>NC_133376.1:41541452-41640700 GCF_049309525.1 Garra rufa | reverse complement strand
TTTTATTTTTTTTTTTTTTTTTTGTAAAAGATAATTTTTGAAGAACTAATGCATATTTATGTAGCATATATAGGGATATAAGAGTCATTAACTTTTTTCGTCAATTCTTTCATTTTTTTTTCTTTTTACATTTGTACTGAACTGTACCATAAATTTGTCCTGTGGTGTGATGTCGAAAAAATTAGGCCAAAAAAAAACTCTTAATGTACAAATAGCATGAGAGAGATTTATCTTCATTGTTAGACACTTATTTTCATATAGTGTTATTTATATATTATGAAATTATGAAATTATACAAACTTTGCTGTCATCCATTCAAAACTGCTGAAAAAAAATCAAACCATTTTATGACAAGTGTTATTTATATCTCCCTATTGCAATACTCAAAAAAGTAAAGATATTTTTATGTGTCACACCATAAGATATTACATCACACCATAGGACATTATGTAATACTAAAGGACAGAAATGGTGGTTATTAAAGTATTTCTATTTAATTTTGAACATACTCATACATCATACATTGAACATCATACTCATTTAGATGTGAAATGAATTTTTTAAAACTATATGTCTACTCTTTTTAAGGCATCATTTTGATTCCATTTGCTTTTTGCATCGTTCTCTTGGGATCTCCTCCCTTTCTTTCTATATTTCAGTGTCCTCTCTCTTCCACTAATTTCTCTCCCTTAATTCTTCCTGTTTCAAAAACAAAGTATCACATTTTATACTCTTGATATATTTCTTGACACTTTATAACAGTACAAGTTTTGTCATTAATGTACTGTAATCATTGCATCTAAAAACACTAAAAAATGATAAATGATAAAAAAAATATTAAAATGAGTTAAACAAATCTTATTAATCGTTTGAAATGCTTGTTATAGAGACATTGTCCTCCGGTGTGGACATTTTCTGTAACACCAAAAGACGTTTCAGCCTTTTGTGTCAGTTAATGACCTTGCTATTCTGATCTAACCTGTCACTAGACACATTTGCATCATTTCCCATGATTATGTTTAACATGCAGTTTTAATTAAAGAATACAATTTAGGGCTGTCACACCAAAGGACAACAAAACTTAACTCTTTTGTAGTGGTTAAAAAAAAGTTAAATATTTAAACAATTCTGAGACAAAAGTTTACCATATGCACATGGCTTGATAACATGATCATGAATCTAATCAACGAAATCAAGTTTTTTCTGAAATTGGCCGATTTAAAATCAGAATATGGTGTTACACCAGAGGACATGGTTTCAGACACAAATGTATCAAGCTCCTTCGCTCTCAGAAATATATTAATGAAAAAAATGATTGCCTTTTACTAAAATAGATACTTGTACAATTATGCCATTTTTATGCTTTTCTTTTTAATTTATAAAAGTTGTAATTTATTGAACCATCACACCATAGAACAATTTTGACATTTGGCTCAAAAATGGAAAAAATCGAATAACCCTGCAGGTCCATATTGGACAACGAAATGTTTAACCATTTACTGCATTTTAAATAACAACCTGTGTTGGGGGAAACGCATTACAAGTAATGCAAGTTACGTAATAATATCACTTTTCCAAGTAACTAATAAAGTAACACATCACTTTTTAACTGACAAGAAAATATCTGAGTTACTTTTTCAAATGAAGTAACGCATTTACTTTTCCCCTCATTTATTGATTAAAAGCTCTCCTGTCCTCATGTTGAGAGAAATTGTGAGTAAGATGTTACTTTAGTTCTAGAATAAATGTGAACATGCATTAATTCATCTCACTCACTAAAAAAACAGATACAGTGTTCCTCAAAATGAATTAAAAACCTGCGATATTTAAACATGTTACATAACACAAATATCCTTCATGTGTTTAATCCCATTTTATTAACCGATGTCTTTGCTGCCGACCTTCGATGATCCAATTCATCCATACTAATAAGTAAAAATGACTCAAGATAATCTAACATTTGTTTTTCTTTTTTTTTTATTGCTGAAGAGTTGACGTTTGTTCTTCTGTGGTCTACTGTACAGACGTCAATTTACTTTTCTCTAAACCTGAGGCTTTTGCTGTGAAAAGGTTTTTACATTTGACAAAAATAGAACTTTTTATATTAAAAACAGACAATCAAACACTGCCCAGATTTAAAAAGTAACGCAAAAGTAACATAACACATTACTTTCCATAAAAAGTAACTAAGTAACGTAATTAGTTACTTTTTTAGGGAGTAACTCAATATTTTAATGCATTACTTTTAAAAGTAACTTTCCTCAACACTGATAATGACTATTAATTATATTAATTTTTATCTTGTGGGACAGTAAAAATGACATGTCTCATCAACAACCCACACACACACATACATTTATACAGTTAATTTATACATACATTATGACATGATTACAAGATTTTACATGATTTTTATTATTATTTAAGGTGAGACTGAGACTGCAGGCAAAATGCAGTTTTTTTTTTCATGCACATGTCAAATTTGAGATTTATTTATTTTTTTTGGTTTTTCATAAAGTTTTTTTATACTAGTGCAAAGAAAACATCCAAACAACACTGTTAAGTGTTTCTTTTATAGCACTTTATCTATTTGTGTCAATAGATTTAAATTAGAATCCATATTTTTAAAGGCCAAGTGTTTTTTCTCCTACACTGAGCCATAAATCTCCACTTCAGTAGCACTTACACCAAACTTTACATTTTTATTCCTGTCTATATCCTGAAGGTTTTTACAGAGGGATTTGTTCATATAAAATTTGCTTGATTTTATACGACATTTCATTCCTCAAAAAATGGTTTAAAAATAGTGTTTCCTGCCTGTTCTAAATTTTTTCTGAATAATAGAGTGACAAAATGAGATACCCCAAACCCCCTCTGTAAAAACTCGACTCTAACATGTCAAAAAAAAATTAAAAAAGAATTTTGAAACTGACTTCATCCAGTGTTTAGATTGTTGTACTAGAAATGTATGCAAATCGGCACATATTTCTTTAAATAATGGCTCATTTGCATATTTAAATGTAACATTTTAGAAAACATTTTAACACAAAAAAATGTTTGCAATTGTCAATGTAAGGTCATAGCTATTAGTTATTTTTTTTGCCCTATTCACCTGCAGTGTCTCGCCTTAAATTACTGGACATGACACTGTATGTAGCATTTCTGCATATTTCTGTAAATGGCGTCTGTGTGATTTGGGTCTGAGAAATCTGCGTGTGGCCTCCGTACTCGCTCTAAAGCAGATTTCCTGCCGTCTCGGTGCCAGGAACAGCATTAATGAGCATGTAGTCAGAAGAGCAGTCCTGAGAGCAGCAGTCAGAGCCGGAGAATGCCAAACATTCAAACATCTCACATCAAATGATGGAGCAACATCTGGAGCCCGAGCCTGAGGCGACACATCGACAGCAGATCAAACACACAGCAGCATGTGTGTGTGTGTCAGGAGTTCCCCGTCTCTAGATGTGTGGAGTGATATGTGTGTGTCTGAGTGTGTGTTTGTGCCCTGTAATGATCAGTCCTGCACAAGATCACAAACGTCTTCAGGTTCTCCTGGGAAGTTCCTGCTTACAAGTTCTGAGATCCTAATTATGTTGTGATGTGTTTGCAAGACATTATTGTTGGAAATAAAACAAGAGCTTGTTTTATTTCCTGGCAAACACAAGAAAAGTTGCCAGAGCGATGTGAAGCGTCTGTGTTTGTGGCTCCAGACTGACCCTCATCATGATGGACGAGCCCTTCAGCTGTCCTGCATTTCCTGCTCTGATCAGCGAAGGTCGCCGTGTGACGCCCGTGTTGTGAGCCGCTGTCTGCTTTATAGGAGAAGTTCAGATAATTTGCTCACCCCTTGTCATCCAAGATGCTTGTGTCTTTCTTTCTTCAGTCATAAAGTAATTTATTTTTTTAAGGCAAACATTTCCGGATTTCTCTCCATATAGTGGACTTCTATGGTGCCCTGAGTTTGAACTTCCAAAATGTAGTTTAAATGCAGCTTCAATTTAACCTCAAATACTCATCTTGTCTAGTTCTGTCAACTCTGTGTATTCCAGTTCAAGGCAGTTAGGGTATGTCTAAAAACTCTCATCTCATTTTCTTCTCCAAATTCAAAATCGCTCTACATCGCTGTTTTACCTTTTTTTTTTTTTTTTGTAAAGGCTGTTTGATCTTCTTTGCACGTTCACTTTGTAAACACCGGGTCGGTACTTCTACAGCGATGACTATTTTGAAGTTGGAGGAGAAAATGAGATGATGGTTTTTTGGCTTAAAAGAAAACACACACACACAAAAAAATGCTTTTCTTACTCAGATTTTTTGTCTTGTAAAAATTATCACATTCTAGACAAGTGAAAGTCTTGTTTTCAGGAAAAAGACCTCAAAATTGAGTTTTTGCTTGAAACAAGCTAAATAAATAAATCTGCCACTGGGGTAAGAAAAAAAGCAAAAACTCACTTAATTTTGACTTCTTTTTCCTGAAAACAAGACAATAATTTTCACTTGTCTAGAAAATCCTTTTTAATGTGATCATTTTTACAAGACAAAAAATCTGAGTAAGAAAAGCATTTTTTTTTTTTTACAATGAAATTGACACAATTTATTGTAGGCTATTGCTACAAATATACCAGTGCTAGTTAAGACTGGTTTTGTGGTCCAGGGTCACATATATAAAATCAAATTTAGTATGAATTTAGTATATAATATGTTTGATCTTTGCACGTTCACTTTGTAAGCACTGGGTCGGTACTTCTGCAGCGATGTTGGACGTTTTTAAAGTTGGAGGTGAAATTGAGATGGGAGTTTTTAGACATACCCTAACTGTCTTGAACCAGAGTGCACAGAGCTAGACAAGGCAAGCATTTGAGGTTAAAAAGTATATAAATTGTTATTTATTTATTTATTTTTAAACAACCAATTGTTTCATTAGATAAGACTCTTCTTCCTTGGCTGGGATCATTTAGAGCCCTTTGAAACTGCATGTAAGTTAAGCTTTTTAGTCATGTTTTCCCGGCAAAACAAATTTGACTTTGTAGTTAAATAAAAAAGTATATTTTGGTCATTCCATTAAAAATAACAGTAACACTTCACAGTAAGTCATTTGTACAATAATGTCATTTGTTAACATTAGTTAATGTTTTAACTAACATGAAAGAACAATGAACAATACATTTATTACACTATTAATCTTTGTTAATGTTAGTTAATAAAAATGCAGTTTGCTTATTGTTTGTTCATGTTAGTTCACAGTGCATTAATTAATGTTACCAAAACAACTTGTGATTTTAATAATGCATTAGTAAATGGTGAAACTAAAATGAACTAAGATTAATAAATGCTGTACAAGTATTGTTCATTCTCTGTTCATGTTGACTAATGTAGTTAACTAATGTTAACTAATGAACCTTGTTGTATCAAAATAACATTCAAATTGGATCACGTTAGAGCTTTGAAGTGCTGGAAATAGTTATGTTAAATGCTGGAAAGTCATTAAAAAGGTGATTGAATTTTTCTCTCAAAGGTTGTACAAACCCTGAAATGATTAATGTATTATTATTTCTAGCACAACACCATGGTTATATTTAGCATTAATACTTCTGGTTTTATGATGTAAGTCAGTGCAGTTAATAGAAAATAATTCTGGGCAGAATTACAATGATTCTCACTAGTTTAAAAAAAAGAATTGCGATAGTTAGGTGAATCGATTTTTTTGGTGCCCCAAGCGGGCACCATAGAAGTCCACTAAATGGAGAGAAATACTAAAATGTGTCCCTCAAAAACATAATTTCTTCATGACTGAAGAAAGACATGAACATCTTATATTACAACGGGGTACATTATCTGTAAATTTTGGTTCCGGAAGTGAATTTCTCCTTTAAGAGCCCTGTGTGTGTGTGTGTGTGTGTGTGTGTGTGTGTGTGTGTGTGTGTGTGTGTGTGTGTGTGTGTGTGTGTGTGTGTGTGTGTGTGTGTGTGTGTGTGTGTGTGTGTGTGTGTGTAAGTAAACCAATTTTTTTAAATAATCCAGTATGTTTTATTATTTTGAGTTTTGTGTTATCTCAGCAACAAATTACGAGGCCAGTATGTGATCTTTACAGCTGGTGTTCTCCTTCAGGTCCTTTACCTTTGTAACATCAGTATCGCGTTTGTATCTTTAAACTTGCTCCATGATGTAATTATATTGATGTTAGATGTGGTAAGAGGATTAATTACTGTGATCCAGTGATAATCTGCTGGATGTCAGCGGCCCTATAGAGTTACACACACACACACACACACACACACACACACACAAGCCTCTAACAGGTCAGACAGGTTTACGACGATCATATTTTAGCAGTCTCAATAACAGCTTTTGTATATGGAAAGGTGGTTGTTGGACTAAATATTTTAGGAAGCTTGAGTGAAATTTATATTCATACATGGGAGGAGCGACAGCCTGTGTGTGTGTGTGTGTCTGACAGTGAGAGAGAGAGAGACTTTCACTTGACTTCATTTTATTCTTTAATATTCCGTTCATGAAGTTTTTCTTCCCCCAGGTTTTTTGTTTTTTTTCATAATTTATATTGTTTCTTTGCACAGTTTTTATTTTGCACTTTTAATTGCAGAAACGGTGCCAAGTGTTTTGGTAACATCTCCGCAGTAGTGATGCACCTGTTTGCATGTTTCATACAGGTTACATAGTCTGAGAAAATTTTCTATTTGAATTGGTTTATTTAAAAGTTTTAGTTCATTTTACTCTCTCTATATATTTTTTTCATGTCTGTAAGGCAAGTATACACAGAGATTTTAAGTTTTGCATCCTGTTTGGTTTCAATATTTTACAAAAGCGCAACGTTTCGTTGATTTTCTGAGTGCACACAAAAAAACGTAGAGTCTTTACAGATTTGAAAAATAGTATTACTCTTATCTGTAAGAGCAAAAATGACGGAGTATTTTAAGAGCAAGTGACCGTTCAGATTCCATGCTGCAATCAGACACTTTAATAGCGCACTTTTTTTTTTTGTTAATATTAGATTGAGCAGCCATGTAAAGTTGCTACTACTTGCATATTTCAGATAAAAAGCCTTATTTGAGAACTGCGTGATTTCGCCACTTGCTGTGCTTTTTTCTTTTCTTTCTGAGACTAATAAAATTTTGGTCAACCAAGCCTCTTCTTGTCGACTGTTATGCAGCAGCCCTAGAAAATATTTGTCAGGCCAGTAAAGAGATTCAGACAGATGTATTTTTATTCCTTATTGTGAAAATAAAATGTTAGAAAGATATTTTTTAATTTTTTACTGAATGCCTCTGAATTTTTATAGCTGCCTGAAAATATAAAACTAGATGCATCTTCTAGCAACTCAACATTTCACTTTATTATATGTACCATGAGTTTATTTAAGACTACACCTTTCCTCTCAGAACTTTATTTAGATATGTGAAATATTTTTCATGTTAAACTATTAAAAAATTGAAAGCATGAGGAACAAAATCACAATGTTTCTTAATTCTCTTCATTTCTCTTATATAATGTGATAGACCAAAATTTGTCACAAATATGTGAGAAAAATCATCTGTGGATGGATGCATGTTATTGGATGGTGGGTTTCTTTAACAAAAATATTTCTTGACCATATGGACCACAAAGCCAGTCATAATGGTATTTTTTTTATTTGATATTTATTCACTAAAAAAGTACATGAAAATACATGAATAAATAAGAATTTTATTGTTAGGATAGGACAATATTTTAAGATACAACTATTTGAATAATCTGGAATCTGAGGGTGCAAAAAAAATCCAAATACTGATAAAATCGCCGTTAAAGTTGTTTAAATTAAGTTCTTAGCAATGCATATTACTATCAAAAATTATGTTTTAATATATTTATGGTTGGAAATGTAATAAATATCTTCAGGGAACATGATCTTTACCTAATATCATAATGCTTTTTGACATAAAAGAAAACACTGCAAAAAATGCTTTTTCTTACTCAGATTTTTTGTCTTGTAAAAATTATCACATTAAAAAGGATTTTCTAGACAAGTAAAAATTGTCGTCTTGTTTTCAGGAAAAATAAGTCAAAATTAAGTGAGTTTTTGCTTGAAACAAGCAAAATAATCTGCCAGTGGGGTAAGAAAAAAGCAAAAACTCACTTAATTTTAACTTCTTTTTTCTTAAAACAAGACAATATTTTTTACTCGTCTAGAAAATCCTTCTTAATTTAAGAATTTGTAGATATTTTGGCTGGAAACAAGACAAAAAAATCTAAGTAAGAAAATGATTTTTTTTTTCAGTGAAATTGACACAGTGTATGGTTGGCTATTGCTACAAATATGCCAGACTGGTTTTGTGGTCCAGGGTCACATATATAAAATCTAATTTAATATGCATTTAGTATACTATAATGATTTCTGACAGATCATGTGACACTGAAGCCTGGAGTAATGATGCTGAAAATTCAGCTTTGGTCTCAGCAATCAATTACGTTTTAACAGAAATTCACATAGAAAACAGCTATTTGAAAATGTAATATTTCACTATTTAATTTTTGATTAAATAAATGCAGCCTTGGTGAATAAGAGACCTTTTCAAAAAAAAAAAAAAAAAAGAATTTAAAAATCATAATTATTCCAGACCTTTGACTCATCCTGTAAAATATGAGTTGACAGGATTTTTTCATCTGCAAGCATCTCTATTGTTTTCCTCCATCCTTCTGTTGGTTTGCCCTCGTTTTTGACGTCACGCAGCTCGATGGAGAACATGACTCCATCCGCAGTCAAAACTCTGTCTTTGTTTTTCTCAGGAGATCCCGTCTGACTCACAGACGTCTCACTCCGTTCTGCCTCCAGTTTCCTGTGAAGTCACGGCTGTGTGGGAAAATGTCCAGTCATCACTTCACCACCTCATGGAAACACAGAGCTCGACGTGAGGCTGGAAGATCCACATCTGGCCCTCGAGACGCTCCAGAACATGAGAGAATAAAGATACACACACAACAAGCACACAATTACGTTATATGCCTGTAACATACATTAACTTATTCACCTCCATATACTCTTTGACACATGAGAACATGCCTCACACACACACACACACACACACACACACACACACACACACACACACACACACGTGATCTCCAGTTGCTGCTGGTAATCAAATATTTCACAGCCAGTTGTTTCCATCTGCAAATAAACACCAGAGAGGTCCCCATGAAGAAACAAGCTTATAAATCATACAGAATGAAGTGCTGAGAATCTACAAATGCTTGTAGTTTTGTATGAGGGGTAGGTTTAGGGTAAGGGGGCTAAAAAATATTTCGGAAAGAAGAAAACTGTTAGGCCTATAGAATGAACCCAAAAAACATGGAAACAAAACATGCATGTTTGTGTGAGTGCCAAAATACCATGGTTCCTCTAGTTATCGTTAGTTTTTATTAGGGATGCACGAGATTGGATTTTTGCCGATGTCCAATGTGCATATATTTTTCAACTCATTTTGGCCAATAGCCATTGCTAATACCAATTTATTTGCTTTCGTTTGGAGACAATACCAAGTCTCTCCTGTGCAGAGATTCTTAACTAATTAGTGTTACTACTCCTTCAAAGTTGATCCAATTCTTCTCAAAATTGGCTCAGGTGATCTTTGGACTAAGCTGCACAGATATGACAGAACTAATTATTTTTATTCATCTTTGTTCAAAAGTTATGATGTCATAAACTTAATGAGGTTGACCCAAAATTGGTTCAGAGGCTGTTTCTCAGCCAAACTTTGATCAATCGAAACAAAATTTGGTACACTTCATCAACACCATGGTCTGAGTGTCCATGCCAAAGTTGGGAACAGCGCCACCTATGGGTCGTAAGATACCGAAACTGCACTTTTTTGCTCATAACTTTTGAACAGTTAGTCAGAAAATCATTATATTGGTTTTTGGATTTTTGCCAGGACCATTGAACCATTTGGCATATCTGCGCAAAAGACAGCACCACCTACTGTTCCAGAGATTTAATGATTCTTGCAAAAATGCTTATAACTTCTGAAAACCTTGTCCAAATTTTGTTGATTCTGATGATTCTCATTTGTGGTTTTCCATCAGTGTGTCTGTTAATCATATTGCTATAAATGGAAAACAGTTTTTCCCTAGTCGTTCTACAAATCCAAAACCTGGTCATATGAGCTTTGGACTAAGCTGCACAGAAATGACTGAACAGATTTGTGATATTCACTACCATTCCCGAGAAATACCTCTCCAAAATTGACCTTGCCTCTACTCCTTAATCGCTGCTTGCAGCTATATTTCTTTTTGAGTTTGGTTAGTTTCTTAACAAAAACTCACATAGAATTAAATTATCAATTAATTAAGTTTTTTATCAATCAATTAAGAAAATTACTATAAATCAATCACTGCATTTTTTTCCCCCAGACAAATTCAATGGTAACCTTAATATTTTAATTGAAGATTTAACATTTGTAGATGGTCTAGGGTGAAAGAGTTTCTGAAAATTCTAAAAAATCTTTTAGAGCTCCATTACACATGAATGAAAAAAAAAATCTGTGTATATAAAATTGTTTAATTTATAAGTGTTATGTTTATTTAATTTTTTTTTATTGATGTTCCTATAGCATCTGACCTTTTAAATGAAAGCATTTGTGATTTTATGACATTCATTACTGCTTTATTTGATTAGAAACACAGTCTTAATGTTATTTGTGTTTTATACTTTCACTTTATTACAAGTAGGCCAACAGCCAACAGTACACGCCTTACCAGATGGGTATTAGGAAAAGCTTTATTTCACCCCAATGAAATTATGCATTTTCAATTTGAATATAATTCGAATTTTGCTAATATTTAAGTACAAAATTCAAATTTAGTTTTACAGCCATTATGACTGCCCTAACTCATTTTTTTTCACCAATGTTTGTAAATTCCGACTGCATGGCTAGTGCTGGATTTTACACACTTTTGAAAGTAGGTCTGATTGAAAAACCTGAACTTAGTAATGAAGAGGAGTATCCCAGTACTTTTGTCTGTGTAGTGTAGATAGAGGTGTTATTATATATCACTTTCAGCACATCTCAGAGTTACTCTGTCTTTAATGATGTTGTGCACAGCTGTTCAGCTGGGCCAGGTGTGTGTGTGTTTTTGGGATGGAGCTGGCAGGGACAGAAGGAATTCTGGAAACCGAGAGGAAAGGAAGCAGACCGGAGGGAGGGGAGGACGAAATGGATCTGGTTTGGAGATAAGCTGCTCCCTTAGCAACCAGCCCAGAGTTACGAGAAGTGTAAACACACACACACACACACACACACACACACACACACACACACACACACACACACACACTCGCAGTCTGTGTAGTTTGTCCTTGTGTAGATGGTTTGGTCTTCAGACCACATACAGACCAGCTTTAGACCACCTACAGACCACACAAAACTGGAGAACACTTGTGAAAACTCCTGCAGCTTTATTTTAGTGTTGATGTTGAGGATCGGTTCAGTGTGTGAAGTGTGTTAGGTTTGTGTTTTCTAGATGAACTGGCTGAACTGTTGGCTAGTTTGAGCTGGTGGTGCTTTCTTGTGGTTTGTTGGATAGTTGGACTTGGTAGATGACCTGATTATTTTAATTTGACCAAATCTTGGCAATCAAAACCTAAAAATTAACTTTAAAATGAAGTTCAGATATTTTTTAAATTACATTTGCAAATAAAGTTGGATACAGAGATTATTGACTCTTAAATTGTTAAATTCTATAATTAAAAAACGACTTCTTAATTATTTAACCCTTTAACTGTCACTCCCTATTCTGAACATAGAGGTGAAAATGCACTAAAGTATAATATTATAATTCATGAATGAAAACATTTTGATTTTGATTTTCATGTACAGTTTCCATGGTTATGCAATGTCTGATTTTAAAATAGTTTTCAAAAGAATGATTTTTGAGATTTTAAGTTTTCAAGTGATAATTTCTTATGATTTCTAAAGCGTCTTTGTGAAAAAGGTCTGAACCTCTGTTATGATGTAGATTTTTGAGGTGCACTCTTGTCATAAAATAAATCTATTACTTTTTCTACCTAATTTGTAACAGAACAGTGGTAAAATATCTGTTTAGGAGTCTTAAACCTTCCCAACGACATATAGTGTGACAGTTAAAGGGTTAAATAAAGTTGCAGAAACAGATTATTGACTTAAATTAAGTTAGGTATTTAAGTTTGATAATTGAAAACTGTAAATGTTTTTAAGTTGGATAGAAAGATTATTGACTCTTAGGCCGCCTAGTTTCACAGATAGGGCTTAGACTAATTATTATAAACATGCCTGTAAAACATGTCTGTGTGCATCTTGAGACAAAACAAAGGCACTGATATATTGACTATAGGCTTAAGCTTTGTCTGTGATTATTAAGTTTAGCAATTTTAACACATAGATTTATATATATATATATATATATATATATATATATATATATATATATAAAGTTGGATAAACTTATTATCTGCTCTTAAATTATGCAGTTAAAATTTTTTAAACATGGTTAATCATTTAAAATAAAGTTGGATGAACAGATGCCTGGTTAAAATATTTAATAATAATTCTAATTAATTTAGTTTTTTAATTATTGCACTTAGTAATTTAAGTTGAATAAACATTATTGACTATTGAAATAAGTTTAATAATTTAAAAACTTTTTGAATTTGTAAATAAAGTTGGCTATCTAAGCAGATGATTGCCTCTTGAATTTTTAAGCTTAATAATTCAAAAGCTTTTCAAATTGAATTGCTTAAAATTTGGATAAAAAGATTGACTTAAATGAAGTTCAATCGTTTAAAAACTTTAGTTATTCAAATTAAAGTTGCATAAACTTTTTTTTTCTATTAAGTTATGTTTGATCACTTAAAAACTTATATTATAAAGTTTATAAGGTAAGCGGATATACTCAGTTCTGAATTCAGAAGCTGTTTCACAGAAGGTTTTAGATTGTCACCAGGCATTAAATAGTCTTTTATGTTGTCAAAAAAAAGCCATAAGACTAATGAAGAGGAATATTAATCAGTAAGTCGTAAGAGCTTGTTAGTGACATCAAAAGACACGTGCAGAAGAACCTTTGTGTTGCTTTAATGCTTCGTTCTTTGATGCAACTTTAACACACAATAGCAATTAAAGTCAACGGCTCAGTGTGAAGAACATCTGGCACACACTGCTGAACATTTCTACAGACCTGAAACCTGAGGATGACAGTAAAAAACACCCAGAACACTCTAGTATTGTTCTGTTTTACACAAGCAAATACAGTGTAAATTAGGGATGCCCCGAACGTTCGGCAACCAAAATTATTTGGCCAAAAATAGCAAATTAAAATGTTGGTGTTCGGCCGAATAAGCGAAAAGGCCAAATAAATTCTAGCGAACAATGATGTAACATGATCAAATAAAGGCGTGCACTAATGCAGCAAACGTGGTCAGTGTGGAAACATATAAAACTGTCTGAGAAAGAGGCAAACATCATTCCAAGCTCCGACAGCGAGAGACTATTTAGTGTCGCATCGCATGTCTTCATGAGAAGAGAAAGGTTACTGTATGATGACTGAAATCATCCATTAGTAAATCAACTCCAGAACGTTCTGTTGTCTAATACACCAGACACCAATTGTATTTATTCTGACAGCAGCTCCTTAGCCAGGGTTCAAAGCCCAAAGATGACAATCATTCACAAATCTGCTGCTGCCAGCAAAAACTACTGAGCTCTTCTTGCGAGTTTACCACAAAATAAAAGTCTACATTCATAAATGTTAGTATTGTCATTTTACTGTCAAATAAAATAAAAAGTCACACAAAAAATTATGATAACAGTCATTCCAACAGCTCTATTAATACATTTATTCTAACATTCTCCTTTGCTCAGCAAGGCTGCATTTATTTGTCCATTAAAAACACATGCCTGATTCAAGAAGGGGCTCTTAAAAATGGCCACAGAATATTATTTTACAAATTAATTAATTAATTAATTGTGTTTTGTTGGTAGGCTATAATGTCTACTAGAATGTTAAAAATGTTCAGTGTTAAATACCTATTTTTAAATGGTTGTTTTGTAAGTGTTTTTTTTTTTTTTTTTAAAGTAAGACAAAACTGTAAAAAGCAAATATTGGCTATTTAATTTATGCGATTTCCCCTCAAAATACATGAGGGGAAAAATACAGAAAAAAACGTGTTCAGTAATCGGCCTTCTGTCTTCGGCCCAGTGTTGAATTTTGTTTGGCTTCGGCTTTAGCCAAGAATTTTCATTTCGGTGCATCCCTATTGTAAATAAGTAATACTAACTAATAGTAATACTAACTTTTGAAACATAAGTTTATTCAAATGACAAAATATAAAAGAAAAGTTTGCATATATCTTGTTATAGCTCATATAGTCTGATCTAGTGAGAATATGGAGGTTAAAAAAGCTTAATTTTATTCAGACTCAAACTGAGCAAAAATGCTATTTCTGCAGATGCTGTTATTTACGTGATTACATTCTGCTGCTTGTAATGTAAATCAATCAATCTTTATAACAGTAGAGCAGATACTGACATAAAATGATGTAAATATCAGTAGTAGTTCTATATCTCCGATAATATGTCTTAGTAAGATGAGATTGAAATTATCCGAATATATAATGCAATGCATTCGAATGATGATTGAGAGATGAACAAATAAACGTTCCTCAAAAGATGTGAGATGTTTTGGAGGATTGGGAAGATCATTCCTCCACTGAGGAACAGTGAAAGTAAAGCTTCTGGAAACAAAAGTTCCTCAAAAGATCCTGATGATCAGATTTGAGACAAAAAAAATGATTGATGGAGAATCAAGTAAAGCCAAGATGCCTCGAGTAAGTGTTCATCTGGAAATATTACTAGAGTTATTCTGACCTTTACTTGATCAAAATCAGTCAAGATTTGACAGCAAAAAGACACATGAAGTACCAGCTGAAGGAGGACATTTGTACAGTTAGATTAATAGACTTTTGACTTGATGATGAACTCTAAAGTATCTGATGACAGAAGTAGATTGAGTGTGAAAAAGGTTTAAGGGGAGACACTGCAGGCAAAAAGTTTTTTCATGCACCTGTCAAGTTTGAGATTTTGGGCTTTTAGGTTTTTCATAAAGTGCTTTTTCAGATTAGTAGGGAAAAAAAACATCCAAAAGACACTGTTAAGTGTTTCTTTTATAGCACTTTATCTATTTGTGTCAATAGATTTCAATTACAATACAGATTTTTAAAGGCTGTTTTCTCAAAATGAGTTTTTTCTCCTACACTGAGCCTTAAATCTCCACTTCAGTAGCACTTACACACACCACACTTCACATTTTTATCCATCTATATTCTGAAGGTTTTTACAGAGGCATTTGTTCATATATAATTTGCTTGATTTTATACAATATTTTATTTCTGAAAAAAAAACTGTAAAAAAAAAACGGTTATCTTCTAAAAAACATTTACAGTTTATATACTTTTTAATCTATACACAAAGTACACACAGAGCTAGACAAGACGAGCATTTGAGGTTAAAATTTATGTAAATTGTAATTTATTTATTTTTTTTTTGAAAATAACCAATCTTTTTTCCTCAGCTGTGAGCGTTTAAAGACATTTGAAGCTACATTTTGGAAGTTCAAACTTGGGGGCACCATAGAAGTCCATTATATGGAGAGAAATCCTAAAATGTTTTTCTCAAAAAACATAATTTCCTTACGACTGAAGGAAGAAAGACATGAAGATCTTGGATGACAAGGGGGTGAGTACATTATCTGTAAATTTTTGTTCTGAAAGTGAACTACTCCTTTAAGAAAGGAACCTTTGATCACGATGATGATTTAGAGAAAATGTTCATATCAAATATTATACAGTAGGATTTATAGGGTTAATGTGTCCTTAATGCAATTTAGAGACTTGGCTGGTTGCATAAATTACTTGGAGTAGTCTTAAAAGTTGTCTAATTTGAGTCTAAAAAAGAAAGGCTGTTATTTCTTGACAAACTACTAGTTAATGTTTGTTTCTTTATCCTGTTAAACCAATAAACCAATCAGAGCAACCAATGCCTATTTTGTGTGTGTGAGATTGTGTGTTTGCACATGTTTGTGTTTTGTACTGAACAGGAACAGGAAAGCGATGATAAACATCCATTACAGCTCTGTATTCACTGTGACTCTGAAACACACAGTCGCTCTGAGAATAATTACACCTGAGCGACAGAGAGAGAGCAACATTTGTAAACCATTACCAGACCATTTCCTCTGCTAATACAGGATGTGGCTGCAACAAATGTCCCATGATGCATTTGTAATATTAAACTCCAGTGTGTTTGTGTCGGATAGAGTGTAGAAACTACATCAGAACTTCATTTGCGTTTCCTGGGCTGGTTTTTGGGAGTTTCTGATGACTTTGGAAAGGTTCCTCAGAAAAGTTCAGGACCTGGAAAAGCTAGTGAATCCCCAATCGGGCCTCTGCCGAGACTTTACACGAGCCATCGGGAACTGAAGTGCGTGTATGAGAGCGAACAGGAAGTGAACATTTGACTCACACACTGTTTTACGGTTCAGAGGCGGTTAATGTTTGCCAAGAGCGAGAGAGCTGTAATTGCACACTTCCTCTATATTGTGGATACAGATCTCCTTATGTTATTTATGCACATATCTCCTACTTTGTCGAGGGTTTCCACGGCGCATTAAAAAGCATTAAAATAAATTTTGAAATTCATTGAAATTTTTACATTTCTACATGCATTAAAAATTGTTAGATGGTTCAGAAGAAAAATATATTACCAGGTAATTTAAATATAGAACCTTTATAATTAATAACTTTGTAATAATTAATAATGCCGGATGTTTAGACAGCGGCGGATTGGTACATGGAAAGTCAGAAAGAAATTGTGTAGTGCAGTTGATCAATTTCAGCGAGTATGACTGTGGATGATTTTATTACATTTGTTGTAAATGATGATAGGTAATGAATAATGTATTGATCGTATCAGTCTCACCAGTTGTTTTTATTTTTTTTTTAAATGCATTTATTCACCAAGGACAAATAAAATTGATCAAAAGTGACGGTAAAGACATTTATAATGTTATAAAAGATTTTATTTGAAATTAATGCTGTTATTTTGAACTTTCTATTCAACAAAAAATCCTGGAAAATACAATGTATCATGATTTCCATAAAAATATGAAGCAGAAAAAATGTTTAAATGATAAAAAAATTAATTAATAAAACCATTATTAATTAATAAGAACCAATAATCAAAACAGAGCAGCAAACCAGCATATTAGAATGATTTCTGAATGATCATGAAGATGAATAATGATGCTGAAAATTTAGCTTTGCATCACAGAAATAAATTAGAGTTTAAAATGTATTCACAAAGAAAACAGATATTTTAAATCGACATAATATTTCTTAATATTACAACAGCCTTGGTGAGCAGAAGAGACTTGTTTCAAACATTAAAAATCTTTGACCGGTTATGTGATATGGCACCTGTATGGCATTTGTATTATTATTATTTTTAATGCCATTAAAAAGCATTAAATTAGATTTGATGAGGAAACCCTGTTGTCAATATCTAGTTTATTTTAGTTCTGATATTTAAAAACTTTATATATAATATAAACAACAGAAACATTGAGAAAATGGCATGTTTTTTTTATTTGTTTAGGTAAACCCATAAAATTACAACTATTTAGATTTTGTGATGTGCATTCTTTACAAAATTATTTAATGTAAACCTGAAGAGAGGAAAAACAAACATTTGTATATTTAAAAAAAGAAAAGAAAAAGAAAACATTTGACAAAAAACATCTTTGATTGGATTTGTGATTGATTTGTGCCCACTTTTAAAAAAATCTTGAAAAATTTGCTATGCATTTGAGAAAAACTGTAAAAACTAAATGATCGATTAATTTGATCAGCACAAATGTAGGTTAAGAAAAGCCCAGAAACACATGGTCACTCAGCAGGATTCACACTGATCTTACTGTCTGTATGAGGATTTATTACACATTTATTCTGATGTTATTTCACTGACAGAAGTTCAGCTGCAGTATTGATGTCATGAAGAGAAAACAAGAGACTATAACATCTCACTGTTACTGATTCATCATTCAGCTCAAAGCATCTATCGTCAATCTATTCTGATTCATCAACACAGTTTCACTGATGATCCAGAATCAACCCAAAACCCAGGATAGAGCGGCTGAGTGAATGTGGTGTGGACTGTGTGGATGAGGCTCATTGTGTCAGAGACGCTGTAGAAGGACAGAGTTCCTGCACTGTGATCCACAAACACTCCTATTCTACTGCTGATGGACTCTACAGGGAGATGAATCCATATGTTATTGTATCTGAATGAGTATTTGGAGCGAGTGCAGAGCAAACTCCAGGACTGACCATTAGATCCAAAGAAACACTCATCACCATCTCCCTTCCTGCCGATGCTCTTATATGACACTGATATAAACACACCTTTATCTCCACTCCACTCAATCTCCCAGTAACAGCGTCCACACACACTCTCTCTACACAACAACTGAGACACTTTAAAACTGTCTGGATGATCAGGATACGACTGCTTTGTGTAAGTAATCACTCTGTTGTTCTCAGACAGACGGAGGTGTTTATTCACTGTGTTCAGATCCAGAGTGAGCTGATGGGAATCTGATGGAGATAAAACACATCAGAATCAGGAATTATGAATCTGTTTGATCTTTTCATGTAGCTGAACTCTTCATTTTTAGTGAATCATCAGTGTCAGATGACCAGATATCCTGAGCAAATCATCAATTAGAAAACTCTTCTTTCACCTTCTACAGGATGAACATAAACATACTCAGTGAGCTCCCTATCGATACTTCACTCGTACTGCATCTGTCTTAAGAAACATTGGGGAAAAACTAATTTTTCTCAGAGACTGAAGCATTTCTCAATAATTGTGTGCAGCAAATAAAAACAAACCAATGGCTCGGCAGCGGAGCTGAATCTGTTTGATCTTTTCATGTAGCTGAACTCTTCATGTTCAGTGTATCATCAGTGTCTCAGTACAGATGACCAGATATCCTTTGCAAATCATTATTTACATTAATTATAAAACTCCTTTTTCACCTTCTACAGAAAGAACATGAACACACACTTTCTTACTGACTTACATTTTAGGAAGTCATTCCTGGTCCAGAGAACAATGTTGGTGGATGTGACTGTGGAAATCAACAGACATGAACAGTGTGATTCTCATGATCCTGCATTCATTCCTAAGACATTTCTAATATGATGTTCTCCATGATATGAGATGATGATGAATCTCCAGGACTTTACCTCTGTCTGAGATCTTCTTCAGCTCCTCTTTGCAGAAGTCCACCAGTTTGTGTCTCAGCTGAAGGACAGATTCTTTCAGACCATCAAAAGAGAATAAAGAAATGAAGGGATCGTCATTTCCGTCTGTAGATTCAGGAGGTGCTGAGAGAGACTGGAAACTCTACAGAAAACAGAAATCAAAACTCATCAGCTCCACACTTCCCCCAATAACCTGCACCAACATCAGATTTGACTGATCTTTAGTAACTCACCTCAATCCAGCACTTTCACAGCATCAGATTCATTCTTCTCATATTCATTATATCACATTAGAGCTACAGATTCTAGTATTTGACACTTACACTCTATGTGAACTTTCTAGGAAATAGTTGGGATGATAAAAGATCTGCTAAGAACACAAATGTCCATCTAACAGCTCAAGCACATCAATGGATTCTCACTGTTGGTTCGAGTAGACAACAATTTTTGTTTAATAATTTAACATTCTAGGTATGTGAAAAATACCTAAAAAAGATCTCTCTTAAACTCTTTTAATTAATGAAAATTTGTTTTCCATATCAAGTAGAGGAAAAATTATGGAATCATTCAATGTTGAGGAAATAAATTATGGAATGATCTACAAAAAACACAATAAGTACTTTGTTGTTCCTCCTCTTGCTTTTATGACGGCCTGAATTCTTTGGGTCATGGACTTCACTAATGAAAAACAATATTCTTCATCAAGCTGATGCTGATCTAGCAACTTTGTCAAATAACGGTTGACAGATCAGCTTTGCAAGATGGAGCCTTGTCATGGACCAGTTTTTCAATACTCAGCATACATTTTCAATCGGTCTGAGATCCGGACCATTTGCTGTTGGCCTTTTTTTTTTCTTTTTTTTTTTTTTTTGAGTTGATATGCCTTTCCTGAAGAAAAACTTAAACACTTTGCATTATCATCCTGAAAAATTACATCATCACCAAACTTTTTTCTGTTGATGGAATGAAAAAAGTGTCCAAAATTTCAATGTACACTTGTGCATTGACTGTAAAGGTAAGGACTACCATTTCCCCTGGTCCTTTATCTGACATGCAACCCCATATCATTAATGAGTTGGGAAATTTGGTTGTTTTCTTAAGGCAGTCATCTTTATACATTCCATTAGAACAGCACCAGAAAAAAGTTCTAGCTTCATCTCCTTGTCGAATGCATATTTGTAGTTCATCACTGAAAATCCTTTTCATCCAATCATCCACACTCCATGATAGCTTCTTTTTAGCCCACTCTAATCTTGTTTTCATCTCTTCCAAGGCACACTGCTTTAAGTTTTCTATCCTGATGCTTTGAAGTCTTCCTTGGTCTGCCTGAACATTTTCCTTTTATAACCTTTCCATTTTGTTTATACTGGAAACAGCTGACTGGGAACATCCAACATCATTTGCCACACTCCGTGTTGGATTTCCATCTTGAAGGAGTTTTATGATCCTTTCCATTGTTTGAACTGACAGCTTTCTTGTTGGGGCCATGTTTCCTTTCAATTAGCCAAGGTCAACAGCTCGTTAAGGTCTGTAAGCACTCTCTTTTAACTGCTAATTAGCATTTTACATATGTGCCAGTATTTATTTCAGAAATGCAAATTACAAGCTAATTCTGTATTGTTTCTCAACATTAGATGATTCCATTGTTTGTTCCCCTAATTAATATGAAAACAATTTTCCATTAATTAAAATGTTTTAATTTAATTTGTTTGAGGTATGTTTCACAAAGTATTTCAAGCAAAAAAAAAAAAAAAGTGTAATATCTGATTTATTTATTTGTTATAAAGTCAAAAAATGTGGGTGAACAACTTCTAACTGTGGTGATTCCATAATTTTTGGCAGGGGTTGTATACAGCCTGACTTCATGTAAATTTTCAGGTTTGATCACTATTTTGGATGGATGTTTCTCAAAACCAGTATTAAGTTGAAAAATGGGGTAAAAAGTTTAAATGTTTGTGAAGCTTTTAACTGTTTGTGGCGCTAGTGGTGTCTGACAGCTAAATATGTCTTTTACAAGAAAGAGCTCGAAGAAATGATTCCTAAGAGATTTCCACAGCTTAAAACCCATTTGTAAACTGCGTCTCTTTCAGAAGAAGATGATCAGATGAGAGTCTGACTGATGACGATATAATAAGACACTCATGAAATGTTTCTCTGTGAGTCTCGTGTCACAGCAGGATCTGGCTCAAGTCCACTATGATCCTGTTCTTCTAGATCTCCGTTACCTGCAGGAACTGGATGTGATCCTGTGTGTGTGAAAGCTGCTCCAGCTCAGCATCTCTCCTCCTCAGATCATTGATCTCCTGCTCCAGTCGCTCCAGTCGTCCTTCAGCTCGACTCACTGCTCGCTTTTCCTGATCTCTAATCCGCCGTATCAGCTCAGAGCGGCTTCTCTCAATGGAGCGGATGAGCTCAGTAAAGATCCTCTCACTGTCCTCCACTGCTGTCTGTGCAGAGCGCTGTTAGGACACACAGTGATTCAGGCTTCAGTGGGACTGAAAGAGACAAGAGAGTCTGAACTGAGACTGAGACAAACTTCTCTTCTTCTCCAGACTCACCTTATGAGACTCCACAGCCTCTCTCAGCTGCTGAACATCTTTCTCTCTCTGCTGGATTCTCTGCTGGAACGTCTTCTGTGTCTCCTTCAGCTGCTTCTGCAGGACAAACGGATGATAGTGAATGTCACAGAAAACTACTGCCACTAAATCATCATGATAACTGATAATTAATGGCTCAAACTCCAGAAGTGATGATCAGCTACAATGATTATGTATGAATTGTGATAAAGATTAAGGCCTGTTTAATGCTGCAAGCATAAGTATTATAAAAGTGAAACTCATAGAGTATATAGTATATTTTATAATATATTTTGTGTAATTAATTTGCAGCTCTACACAGAAAATAATAAGACTATTGAACCACTGAACTGAATATTAACTTGATCTCTAGTTTTAAATACCTGTTTCTCTGTCCTCTGTTCTTCAGCTGATACAATGTCGTGATTTTTATGTTCAATAATCGTACACAGCACACATATACATTTCTGATCAGTGCAACAGAAAATCTCAAGGATCTTCTCATGTTTCTGGCAGATCATCTCCTGCAGTCGTCCAGTGGCATCAGTCACTTTGTGTGGTTTACGTGAATGAAACTCCTCATGATGGTCAAAATGAGTTTGACAGTATGATTCCTGACACACCAGACAGGACTTGACAGCTTTGTATTTTCTTCCAGTACAGACGTCACACTCCACATCTCCAGCTCCAGCGTAACAGTCAGCAGGAAGTTTGGTCTTCTTCAGTTTCTCCACCACTTCAGCCAGCATGGTGTTTCTAGCTAAAGCAGGTCTTGGACTGAAGGTCTGTCTGCACTGAGGGCAGCTGTAGACTCTCATCTGATCCTCCTGATTCCAGCAGTCTGTAATACAGCTCTTACAGTAACTGTGTCCACAGGGAATGGCCACTGGATCCTTCAGGAGATCCAGACACACTGGACACAAGAACTCATCCTGAGAAACTCTGGCTTCTGCCATTTTACTGCATGAATACAGAGACACAAACACACAACAGCTCAACTACACTTCAGTTTCTCTTTCTCTGAAATCATGTGATCCCTGTTTCCTGGTTCTGTGTTTGAGTGACGTGTGCAAAACAGACGTGTCTGTGGGTCTGTAAAGCAGATCACACACACTGATTTCCGTGTTTTATGGATTTATGTTTTAAGTAATGTATTTTCTACTGTAAAAACTGTATTTTCTATCCCCTTGCCCTAAAACTACCCCTCACACTAAACTTTCTGCATTTTTAGATTCTCAGTTTCAGTTTCAATTTCGAATTTGAATCATTGACAAGTGTCATTAAAGAAAACTGAATATTATATGGCATCTAGCATAGTTCTGAATAGTGTCGCGGGGTGAAGAATCACACAACAAGGAAGTCTCAAACAAACGCCCCGGAGGGTGGATTTATTTAACAAAGAATGGTGAAAACAAACAATACAGGTGGGTGTCCTGGTGAGTAGCGTGCTTCTGTTCTTTGTGCAGGTGAAAGTCCGTGGGGTGCTCGTGGGGAGAGATCGGCTTCAGCTGCTTTCTGAGAGGAAGAATAAAGAGAAGCATTAGTCAGACGTTCTCAGCGAGAGGGTTCTCACTCAACTGTTGTCTTTTCTGTGCTTATAAGCACGCCGCTTGATGAGCAGCAGCTGGAGCCGATCAGTGTGCGATGATGATGTGCAGCTGTGGCTCGTGTGTTTCCAGGGCGACGCTGGTGAGTGGCCGGGACGCTCGTGGAGGAAACGAGATAGTAGGGGGGAGATAGGGGGTGGGTGGGGAGTGACCCCTGACAGACCTGCAAAAGCTGCCCAGATCCGAGAGAGTCCATCGGCGTTCGAGTTCATGGCTCTGGCCCGATGTCGAACTTCAAAGTGGAAGTCCTGGAGTGCAAGGAACCATCTGGTCACCCTGGTGTTGGTGTTCTTGGCCCGGGCCATCCACTGAAGAGGGGCATGGTCGGTGACCAGGGTGAACTTCCGGCCGAGGAGGTAATACCGCAGCTCCAGGACTGCCCACTTGATGGCCAGAGCCTCTTTCTCCACTGCGGCGTAGTTTCTCTCGGCTCCCAAGCCGGTATCCGAGGCATCCGTCTGCAGCAGGAAGGGACAGGTGAAGTCGGGCGCTCGCAGGACCGGTTCGGAGGTGAGGGCAGCTTTAATCTTCTCGAAGGCGTTTTCTGCTGCTGGTGTCCAGAGTATTTTCTCCGGCTGTCCCTTCCTGGTCAGATCTGTCAGGGGGGCGGCTAAGGAGGAGAAGTTAGGGATGAAGCAGCGATAATATCCCGCCAACCCCAAGAATGCACGTACCTGGGTTTTTGTCCTCGGTAGCGGGGCCGATCTGACGGCCTCCACTTTCTTTTCTTGGGGGCGGATTAGCCCTCTTCCCACTCGGTAACCCAGGTACCTGGCTTCATGTAGCGCTAGATGACACTTGCGAGGGTTGGCGGTGAGTCCAGCCCTCCGGAGATCAGACAGCACCCTCCGCAGACGGTCTAGGTGGTCCTCCCATGCCTCCGAGTGGATGACGACATCGTCCAGATAGGCGGCCGCGTAGGTTTGGTGGGGCCGCAAGATGATGTCCATTAGTCTCTGAAAAGTGGCGGGAGCTCCATGAAGGCCGAAGGGGAGGGTCCGGTACTGCCAGTGTCCACTGGGGGTGGAGAAAGCCGTCTTAGGTTTTGCAGAGGGGGCGAGTGGCACCTGCCAGTATCCTTTGGTGAGATCTAAGGTGGAGATGTACCGGGCCCTCCCCAGGCAGTCCAATAACTCATCCACTCGAGGCATGGGGTATCCGTTGATTTCCGAGACTTCGTTGAGGCGCCGAAAGTCGTTACAGAAGCGGAGGGTGCCATCAGGTTTTGGGACCATCACAATTGGGCTGGACCAAGGGCTGCGTGATGGTTATATCACCCCTAACTTCAGCATTTGTTGTACCTCCTCCTCAATAGTCTGCCGAAGAGCCTCTGGGATCCGGTAAGGGCGCTGCCGAATGATGACACCTGGGGGTGTGGGGATGTCGTGATGGAGCACGTGGGTCCGCCCGGGGAGTGGAGAGAACACATCTGAGAACTGACTGACCAGTTGCTGCAGATCCGCCTTCTGGGCAGCCGAGAGCTGGGGGTTGATATCCACAACCACGGGTTCGGAGACGGCGAGTGCTGTGAGTTGGTCTCTAGTCCCTACCCACTTTTTGAGGAGGTTAATGTGATACAATTGATCGGGTCGGCGTCTGCCCGGCTGGCGTAGGCGATAGGTGACTGGACCAATTTTTTCAAGTACTGTGTAAGGCCCCTGCCACATGGCCAAAAACTTGCAGGCGGCGTTGGGGACTAGGACCATAACCCGGTCTCTGGGCTGGAATTCCCATGGTTGGGCTGCCCGATTGTATTGTCGCTGTTGGGACTGCTGTGCCTTCACCAGGTGTTCCCGGACTAATGGCATGACCCGGTCGATCTTATCCCTCATCTGCCTGACGTGTTCTACGACGGAGCGATGGGCTGCAGGCTGCTGCTCCCAGGCCTCCCTCGCCACATCCAGGAGACCGCGGGGCTGTCGCCCAAACAGGAGTTCAAAAGGGGTGAAGCCAGTTGAGGCCTGAGGGATCTCGCGGATGCCGAAGAGGACATATGGCAACATAAGGTCCCAGTCGCACCGGTCTTCTGCAGTCACTCTGCAGAGCATCTGTTTAAGGCAGGGGTCCCCAAACTTTTTTCTGAGCGGGCCACATAATTTTCTTTTGTTTAGTGGGGGGCCGGGTCAGTTTATAAAAGAAAATACCATGGGCCGGACTAACTATTATTATTATTATTTTATTATGATTTTACCTGTATTTATTATACCTTTTAATGCTAGAATAGTTTTTTTTTTTTTTATGCACCAGACAGACAAATTATAATTTCTTATCAAAAGATATAAAGGTGCTTCTCAGTAAATTAGAATGTAATGGAAAATTCATTTATTTCAGTAATTCAACTCAAATTGTGAAACTTGTGTATTAAATGAATTTAATTCATGCAGAGTGAAGTAGTTTAAGTCTTTGGTTCTTTTAATTGTGATGATTTGGCTCACATTTAACAAAAACCCACCAATTCACAACATCAACAAATTAGAATATGGAGACATTCCAATCAGCTAATCAACTCAAAAACCTGCAAAGGTTTCCTGAGCCTTCAAAATGGTCTCTCAGTTTGGTTCACTAGGCTACTCAATCATGGGGAAGACTGCTGATCTGACAGTTGTCCGGAAGACAATCATTGACACCCTTCACAAGGAGGGTGAGCCACAAACATTCATTGCCAAAGAAGCTGCTGTTCACAGAGTGCTGTATCCAAGCAGGTTAACAGAAAGTTGAGTGGAAGAAAAAAGTGTTGAAGAAAAAGATGCACAACCAACTGAGAGAACCGCAGCTTTGAGAGGCTTGTCAAGCAAAACTGATTCAAGAATTTGGGTGAACTTCACAAGGAATGGGCTGAGGCTGGAGTCAAGGCATCAATAGCCACCACATACAGACGTGTCAGGAATTTGGCTACAGTTGTTGTATTCCTCTTGTTAAGCCACTCCTGAACCACAGACAACTTCAGAGGCATCTGGGCTAAGGAGAAGAAGAAATGGACTGTTGCCCAGTGGTCCAAAGTCCTCTTTTCAGATGAGAGCAAGTTTTGTATTTTATTTGGAAACCAAGGTCCTGGAGTCTGGAGTAAGGGTGGAGAAGCTCATAGCTCAAGTAGCTTGAAGTCCAGTGTTAAGTTTCCACAGTTTGTGATGATTTGGGGTGCAATGTCATCTGCTGGTGTTGGTCCACTGTGTTCAATCGCGATGACACATTACGTTGAATGTACCATTCTGTTGGTGAATTTAACAAATAATTAGGCTATGTTAATAACTAAGGGAAATTTTAGTTTGAAAGCCAACCTTTATCATCAAATACCAACATGATATAAGTAAAACATATTTAAAATTACATTATCAAAATATGTCTCTGGCATTGTTCAGAGGGCCGGTCCAAATGTGGTGGCGGGCCGCATTCGGCCCCCGGGCCTTAGTTTGGGGACCCCTGGTTTAAGGGTTTGGTTAAACCTCTCCACGAGGCCGTCGGTCTGCAGGTAATTGACTGTGGTCCTCAACTGATTCACCCGCAGCAGTCTGCAGAGGTCAGCCATTAGCCGGGACATGAACGGGGTACCCTGGTCCGTCAGTATCTCTGCGGGGATGCCGACTCGGCTGAATAGCAGGAAGAGCTCTTGGGCGATGGCTTTGGCCGTAGCTTTTCGGAGAGGCACTGCTTCCGGATACCCGGTGGCATAGTCGACAACCACCAGGATGTGTTCATGTCCCCAGGCTGATTTTGGCAGCGGCCCTACCAGATCCATTCCGATGCGCTCGAAGGGCACGTCGATGATGGGCAGTGAGATCATAGGGCTGGGGGGAGGTTTCTTGGGAGAGGTGTGTTGGCAGGTCGGGCAGGCCTGACAGAACCGCTTCACTTCGCCGTCGAGCCCCGGCCAATGTATACGATCTCTGATCCGGTGTGTGGTATTGTCGGCTCCAAGGTGCCCCAGCCATGGGGTGCGTGTGCGCGAGTTCCAGCACCGTCTCCGTCTTTGACCGGGGCACCACCAACAATGTTTTTTCCTCCCCCCTTCGCTGAGCGACACAATACAGCAGGTCGTTTTGGACCACAAAGTGCGGGAGAGGATGAGGACCAGGCTGAACTTCTTTTCCGTCGATGACACGGACCCGTTCCCAACCGTGTTTCAGCCCGTCGTCCTCTCGCTGTTCCCTTGTGAATGAGCCCCCTTCCGTGACCTGTTGGAAGACGTCAAAGAACAGATTAGGGTGTTGGGAAGGGGGCTCACCATCTCTCCCGCTGTCAGAGGCCATGAGCGTGGGGCGCTGACGTGGTCCACGGGCTGGTCTCCGTTTCCGGCGGCTCCCTCTCGGGCTGGTGGGCTGGGTGGCGGTGGCAAGGAGGCGGTCAAACCCAGGCCAGTCTCTTCCCAACAGGACCGGTACTGGTAAGTCCTTTACCAATTCTACTTCGACCGGCCAGGAACCTGAGGCAGCGGAGATCGTCACTCTCCGGGCCGGCACTTCGCGGGTCTCCCCATGGACGCAAGTGATGGGAAGGCGAGCTTTGGAGTCCGTACGAGGGGAAAGCAGACGAGACTGGACCAGGCTGACCGTGCTGCCGGAGTCCAAGAGGGTGCGATAAGGTTTCCCCATTTATTTTCACGTCGACCTCGGGGGCTCCTACCGGCGGATCGCTGTGTACGATGCAGCCCGCCAGCCAGTTTTTGGTGGGTGGTACGGGGACCTCCGTGGGCATGGGCTTATCCCGTGAAGAGGGAGCCGCGGGCCTGCTGTTTGGTCAGAACGTGCCCTCCGGCGCGCGTCGCTCCTGGACCACCCTCCGGGGAAACGGTGGCGCTCTCTCCCCGGCATCCCGCTGTTGGGCCGCATCCGCCAGCTCGATGGCCTCGACGAGTTCCAGGGTGGTGTTTGGGTTTCTCATAGCGACGGCCTGTCGATGAGAGCGGGGCAGGGCACGAAGTAGCCGGTCGATGACGACACGTTCCGCTACCTGTTCGGGCGTTGGGTCTCCCTCTAAAAGCCAGCCGCGAAAGTTCGGCAACCTGGGCGCGGGTGGGTAAGCGGGGCTTGTATTCCCAATCAAAGAAATATTGGGCTGCGCAGACCGGTGATAGCCCCAAGCGGCTGAGAATTTCCCTCTTGACATCCTGGTACCGTTCAGCCGCAGCGGCTGGCAGCAAAAAATAAGCCCTCTGGGTTTCCCCGGTGAGGAGTGGGGCTAACGCCCGCGCCCAGTCGGCTTGTGGCCATTCTTCTGTGGTCGCTGTGGTTTCAAACATACGTAGAAATGCCTCTACGTCATCATGAGGCGTTAGCTTAGGTAGCAATTTGGCGGCTAGTATGCGGGGATCCGGCAGCGGAACGTGTTGGGCAGCGGCGGCGGCAGCAGCTCGGAGCGCTGCGACTTCCTGGTCGGTTTCGCCCTGCCGGGTGGCGAGGTGCTCAGCAATCTGCTGCTGGCGGATGCTGACCTCGGTGAGCCGCTGGAGAAGCTGGTCCATCTCGGGGGAGGAGCGCTCGTCTGTCATGACCAGAACACACAGAAAAAAAAGAGGGTAAGTGTTGAGATCGCTTTGTCGGTGATTCTTCACTCTTCCCGCCCGCATTCTCCACCAGACTGTCGCGGGGTGAAGAATCACACAACAAGGAAGTCTCAAACAAACGCCCCGGAGGGTGGATTTATTTAACAAAGAATGGTGAAAACAAACAATACAGGTGGGTGTCCTGGTGAGTAGCGTGCTTCTGTTCTTTGTGCAGGTGAAAGTCCGTGGGGTGCTCGTGGGGAGAGATCGGCTTCAGCTGCTTTCTGAGAGGAAGAATAAAGAGAAGCATTAGTCAGACGTTCTCAGCGAGAGGGTTCTCACTCAACTGTTGTCTTGTCTGTGCTTATAAGCACGCCGCTTGATGAGCAGCAGCTGGAGCCGATCGGTGTGCGATGATGATGTGCAGCTGTGGCTCGTGTGTTTCCAGGGCGACGCTGGTGAGTGGCCGGGACTCTCGTCACAATAGTTTTTACTTGAATATTAGTAAAAAATTGTTTTTACTGGAATATTAAACATTCAAAATTTAACAATTTTTTATGGAAGTTTTTTTTTTTAATTGACATGGATTTTCAAACGGGATTTTTAGTTCTGAATTCTTAGACTGCAAATATCCATCTTTTTAAAGTTTTTTTAAAACGTCGTTTTAAAATGAAAACGATCCTTGCCTAGATGTGTAGTTAGATTCCCTATTGCTTAGATGGAGGACGTGCTTGGAGCAATTGAATAGGGAATCTACTTATATAAATCTATGGGTACAACAACGAGCATGATGTTATTTTTTACGTGGTAGTCAAGGATATGCAAAGAGAATATTGGCAGCCACGCCATCGTTTTTAAAAGATGGTCCTTTTGTAATGGTCCGTTCACATTGAAACGCAACACCGGAGTTTTCAAACTAAAACGGGGTCTACAGGGTTTCAAAAGTCTCAAAAACGCATAACTGTAGCAAAAGTCATTAAAATGAAAACGCACTAGTGTAAACGCAGCCTAGTTTTGTCGTAGCCATCATCATATTAACTCATGGGAGCATGATAATATGTCGTGGTAACAAGATTGTTTAGTCGAAGTATCGCCGCACGAATGACTTTTTTTTTGTTTTTGTTTTTTTGTCTAAAGCCTGAAATACACTACGTGATTTTTGCCCTGATTTACAGTCTGGAGAAGTTGAGGATAGTCAGAGCGAGTCTGCAGATTTAAGTTGACAGATTCCATAGAAAATCTTGTAGTGCATAATGGTAACAGACTGATTTTTTAGCTTCAGACTTTAATTCCATCCAGTCGGAGGATATCAAACATGTTTGATATTTTCAGCCGATTTTAGAATGCATATTGTTTTCATTTGCTATGCTTCTCCTAGCAACAAGGCACAAGTTTCTGCATGAGTTTGTTGTGATCGGAACAATTTCAAAGTCTGCTAGTGTATTATCCTCAGTCCTGTAGTGTATGATTAGCCTACATGACTGTGGGATGGATACAAATGTTTTATCCATCTCCGAAACACAAACGCAATAAATCTCCAACATGAGGTAGACAAAACTACCTCAAAACTCATTCATTAAAACATATATTCAAGTTGTGAATGGCAGAAAAGTATGCTGGCTGCGCTGAGGACTGAGGATCAGGCTGAAAATCCTCAACTCCCACTGCTTTTCGCAGCAGGCGCTGCTAGAGATAAAATATTTATCTATATAAATAATAATAACGCCTTTAACCTATTACCGGGCAGATTATTAACAACCAATTGAACATTTCACTAAACTCATGTCGGTATAGTGTTGAAAACATTATTAAGATCATGTAGACTAATGGAATTTCCATTGGATGATCCATCAACAATCTTTTACAGAGATATAAAGGGGGGAAATCTAGAGAATGCGTGTATGAATTGGTTTGCCAGGAAAAATACAATTACTTGTAAAACATCACTGAGAAAGCGGCAGCCGCGCGGCGATTCCAGGCAGTGGTGGTGCTTGGAGAAGTGGGTATACGCATAATTTATCCTCCCGAAATAAATTATTCACTGATTTAAGAAATGTCTAAGAACGTTGAAACCTGCTTCTTTTCAATTTAATGTATTGTTTTCGTTGTAATATACTGATTCAAATTACCAATCAATAATAATTATTATTTTACCACTTGCCTCCCTTGACATTTTCTCGCTATGAACATGCCGCACCTGAGGTGGACGTAGCAATTTTGCTACGTCAATATGCTTCCTCAGATTTGATGGTGACATGAGCACCTTACCTTAGCCCTGCCCTCACTGAGCTGAAACAGTCTGACTCCGATCGCCATTGTGTGACTCAGGTGCAGAGGAAGACAAGAATGTCTCAGATTGAGCGATTGAGGTGTTCTGTTGTTGGATGTAATAATGAACAAAGCAGTCATTTACTCCCGACATCTGAGCCACCGAAGACGCAGAGGTTTAACAGTACTTTCATTTTTTTTAAATGAACGCACCGATCCCAATCTACATATGCCTCTATGTTCGTGCAAATCGTTCGTGATGCAGCTTCATCCACAGCAGAAGTGAGTGGAAGGAGTTTTTATGCATCTTTGCAAATGGCCTTTCTTAATAATGTGCTTGTTGGCAAGTTTCACCGCTAAATGCATTTGCGTTTAAAGGGCCATACAATAATATTCATTCGATCTCTTTAATCTCAGAGTTGATGTTTTGCAGAGCTGATTTTGACGAGGTAAAAGGGTGTTTTTTTACACTACTATTCAGAAATTTTAATCAAAGTATATTATAGACTTCTCGGTAACACTTTATAATAACTATCCGTTATAACTAGTTAATAGATCATTAATAAACTGTTGGTTAATGGGTTTTAAATGACTTGTTAAATAACAGTTAATAGTTTGTTAATTATTTATAACTATCTGTTATAACTAGCTAATAGATCATTAATAAACTGTTAGTTAATGAGTAATAAATGGCTTGTTAAATAACAGTTAATAGTTTGTTAATTATTTATAACTGTGCCTTATAGATAGCCAATAGATACCTTACAAGCTGTTAGTTAACAAGTTATAAATGACTTGTTAACTGTATTTTAATAATTTATAACTATACCTAATAAATTAGTAATAGATCATGAACAAGCTGTTAGTAAATTACTTACTAAAGACTTTTTAAGTATCAGTTAATAGTTTGTATATGTTATTGGGATCTTATTCTAAAGTTGCAACTATTCTTCATTTATTAACTGTTAGTAAATGAGGAATAGTTGCAACTTTAGAATAACGTCCCAATAACATACATAAGCTAATAACTAACACCTAACTAATATATTAACTCACACTTTACAGATCAGTTGTTCATAGTTTGTTAACCATCTACTAATACCAGTGACACTTTGTAGAACAGCAAATGGATGGAACAAGTGCAAGCTACAGAAATTTGATGTGATATTTAAAATATACAATTTTTGTACCTCAACCTTGTTCCACCCATAGGCTTTTCTGTGTACTGTATTTTACCAAAGAAACTCCACAGATGAAATGTTGAACATTGTGTTTAATGTATAGAAACACACATACTGACCCATCACATGGCAGAACAGCAGTATACAACAGAATACAAACCCATGAGGTTTGGGCACTTTTTGTGCTAAACATGAAAACAATGTATGTGGTAAATAAAATAAAAAAATAATTTTACATTAATCTGTAACTTTTTCCTGGCATGGTCTGATGATGATCTTAGTCTAATTTGGTAAAATTTGACCAACATTCTAGGAGGAGTTTTTTCAACAAAAATAGAAATGTGTAGCGGAATGGAAGACATGAAGTTCGGTTGATTATGGCATAATTAATATCAATGTTCTTGGCATAATCCAAGGAATCTATCAAGTCTCATAAAAACAGGCAAAACTAATCAAAAGTTCATTTTTTTATATATTTTATTATAATTTTGTACCACATTGGGGGCTGCCTCAAGTTTCTTGAGGGCATAGTCCTGAAGACACATGCCAAGTTTTATAATGATATGCCAATGCGTTTGTGAAATATGACATTTTATGACAATTTAGAATGGCTGACATGGGAAAACTGAAAATCATTCGACTCAGTATGCTGCACAAAATCTAATTGGCCATCTTATTGATAAAATGGTTCAGAAGTTATCAGCAAAAATAGCAATTTTTCATATCTGCTGACCACTAGGTAGTGCTGTGCCAAAACTGTACAAGTAGCCTCAGGTCATGACTATTATTACACACACCAAGTTTGGTTTGAATACGCTAAAGTGTGCCGGAGATATAGCCTCATGTACATTTAGGCATGCTCTTCGTTGAATTTGTTCATGCGTTATTTGAGAACAGTTTGACTAATCAACTTGAACTCCATCTAGGATGGATTTGATAAAGTATGTTTTCATTTAATTGAAAATTGTGCAAAAATCTTGACCCACTGAAATTGACATACCCATAGTATATATTCAGCATGAGCCAAGGAATAAAAATAAAAATATATATATTTTTGGCCCTTACAGTTCAAGTTATTGGCATAAACATAAGTCAAATTTTGAGCTGTTGGTGGCGCTAGAGAGTTTGCTTTAGAGATTCCAAAATTGCAAGAGACTGTCCTCTATCTGTGTGCCAAATTTTCACAGTAGTGTAAAGAAAGTAAACTTTTCTGAAAGCTTATTGCTGGATTTCACTGTATCTGTATGCCTTTATTTATGCTGCATATTGTAATAGACATTGACTTGCAAAATGATTCCTGATTCCCAAAAGGAGGTTTTTGTAGCAGTGTTTTTAAATGGATCTCATTAGTGTGTTTGTCAGGTTTGTGCGTCATCTCAGGCTAAAGTTTGATTCTGACAAGAGAGAAAATGTTTTTGACTAGAATATTTGATTTTGACCCGGAAGTGTGAGGTTTGTACAAATTGGTGTGTAGTTTTAGTTCTGAGATTGTGTTTATAATTGTGAAAAAATGGTGAACTGTCTCATCAATTGTTAGCAATCAAGAAATTCTGTAAAATCTAAATGACTGATTTTGATCAACACAAACAGAGGTTGAGAAAAGCACAGGAACACATGGTCACTCAGCAGGACTCACACACACTGATCTTACTGTCTACATGAGGATTTAATACAAATTTATTCTGATGTTATTTCACTGACAGAAGTTCAGCTGCAGTATTAATGTCATGAAGAGAAAACAAGAGACTCTATAACATCTCACTGTTACTGATTCATCATGCAGCTCAAAGCATTATGGGTAAATCTCTCATTAGTCTATTCTGATTTATCAACACAGTTTCACTGATGATGTAGAACAAACCCAAAACCCAGGATAGAGCGGCTGAGTGAATGTGGTCTGGACTGTGTGGATGAGGCTCATTGTGTCAGAGACGCTGTAGAAGGACAGAGTTCCTGCACTGTGATCCACAAACACTCCTATTCTACTGCTGATGGACTCTACAGGGAGAGCAGTACGTACGTTATTGTGTTTAAATGAGTAACTGGATCGATTGCAGTACAAACTCCAGGACTGATCATTATGTCCAAAGAAACACTCAACACCCTCTCCCTTCCTGCTGATGCTCTTATATGACACTGATATAGACACACATCCACTCCACTCCAGCTCCCAGTAACAGCGTCCACACACACTCTCTCTACACAACACCTGCAAATAACCATCAAATCTGTCTGGATGATCAGGATACGACTGAACTGTGCGAGTGTATGTAGCCATGCTGTTTCTCTCAGACAGTTGGAGGTATTTATATGCTGTGTTCAGATCCAGAGTGAGCTGATGGGAATCTGATGGAGATAAAACACATCAGAATCAGGAATTATGAATCTGTTTGATCTTTTCATGTTCAGTGTATCATCACCAGTGTCTCAGTACAGATGACCAGATATCCTGTGCAAATCATTATTTACATCATCAATTAGAAAACTACTTTTTCACCTTCTACAGGAAGAACATGAACACACTCAGTGGGTTTTTCTGCTTGTTTTCTTACTGACTTACATTGTAGGAAGTCCTTCCTGGTCCTGGGAACAATGTTGGTGAATGTGACTGTGGAAATCAACAGACATGAACAGTGTGATTCTCATGATCCTCCATCCATTCCTAAGACATTTCTAATATGATGTTCTCCATGATATGAGATGATGATGGACTCGTTTCTGAGAGAAGATTAATCTCCAGGACTTTACCTCTGTCTGAGATCTTCTTGAGCTCCTCTTTGCAGAAATCCTCCAGTTTGTCTCTCAGCTGATGGACAGATTCTCTCAGATAATCAAAAGAGAAGAGAGAACTGAAGAGATCGTCATTTCTGTCTGTAGATTCAGGAGGTGCTGAGAGAGACTGGAAACTCTACAGAAAACAGAAATCAAAACTCATCAGCTCCACACTTCACCCAATAACCTGCACCAACATCAGATTTGACTGATCTTTAGTAACTCACCTCAATCCAGCACTTTCACAGCATCAGCTTCATTCTTCTCATATTCATTATATCACATTAGAGCTACAGATTCTAGTATTTGACACTTACACTCTATGTGAACTTTCTAGGAAATAGTTTGGATGATAAAACATCTGCTAAGAACATAAATGTCCATCTAACAGCTCAAGCACATCAATGGAGTCTCATTGTAGGGTTGAGTAGATTTGCTCAGGAAAAGCAGCTCAAAGGTTACGATTAGATAGACTATAATTTATAACTTTAGCGGGTTAAGGACCCTTAAGACACACTCAGGTTGGGTTACAGGCAAATAAAAATTTATTTTATTAGGTTTGAGGATCACCTGATCCAAGTTTGATGAACGTTACCCAGAATCAGGTTTACTGAATTCACCATGATGTAATAAATCAGAAACAAAAATGAGGTAAAAATATTAAATACTTTGAACTGTTGGTGGCGCTAGTGGAGTTTGACAGCTAAATATATCTTCCAGCTCAAACACATCAATGGAGTCTCATTGTAGGGTTGAGCAGATTTGCTCAGGAAAAGCAGCTCAAAGGTTACGATTAGATTGACCATTATTTATAACTTTAGAGAAGTTAGTGACAGCAGGATCTGACTCAAGTCCACTATGATCCTGTTCTTCTAGATCTCTGTTACCTGCAGGAACTGGATGTGATCCTGTGTGTGTGAAAGCTGCTCCAGCTCAGCGTCTCTCCTCCTCAGATCATTGATCTCCTGCTCCAGTCGCTCCAATCGTCCTTCAGCTCGACTCACTGCTCGCTTTTCCTGATCTCTGATCAGCCGTATCAGCTCAGAGCGGCTTCTCTCAATGGAGCGGATGAGCTCAGTAAAGATCCTCTCACTGTCCTCCACTGCTGTCTGTGCAGAGCGCTGTTAGGACACACAGTGATTCAGGCTTCAGTGGGACTGAAAGAGACAAGAGAGTCTGAACTGAGACTGAGACAAACTTCTCTTCTTCTCCAGACTCACCTTATGAGACTCCACAGCCTCTCTCAGCTGCTGAACATCTTTCTCTCTCTGCTGGATTCTCTGCTGGAACGTCTTCTGCGTCTCCTTCAGCTGCTTCTGCAGGACAAACGGATGATAGTGAATGTCACAGAAAACTACTGGCACTAAATCATCATCTGAACAGATGAATCCAGTAAAAGTAGAGCTGATAACTAATGGTTGTACGTTTAATCTCCAGAAGTCATGATCAGTTACAATCATAATACATGAATTCACACTGAAAGCGTAAGCATTTACAGTATCATGAAAGTGAAACTGACATAGACGTAGAGATTCCCACTGACAGTGTTTCCATTTAATTAAGCAGAGGCTCTACACAGAAAATAAACAGATCACTGCACTGAGTATTAACTTGATCTCTAGTTTTAAATACCTGTTTCTCTGTCCTCTGTGCTGCAGCTGATACAATGTCATGGTTTTTATGTTCAATAATCGTACACAGCACACATATACATTTCTGATCAGTGCGACAGAAAACCTCAAGGATCTTCTCATGTTTCTGGCAGATCATCTCCTGCAGTCGTCCAGTGGCATCAGTCACTTTGTGTGGTTTACGTGAATGAAACTCCTCATGACGGTCAAAATGAGTTTGACAGTATGATTCCTGACACACCAGACAGGACTTGACAGCTTTGTATTTTCTTCCAGTACAGACGTCACACTCCACATCTCCAGCTCCAGCGTCACAGTCAGCAGGAAGTTTGGTCTTCTTCAGTTTCTCCACCACTTCAGCCAGCATGGTGTTTCTAGCTAAAGCAGGTCTTGGACTGAAGGTCTGTCTGCACTGAGGGCAGCTGTAGACTCTCATCTGATCCTCCTGATCCCAGCAGTCTGTAATACAGCTCTTACAGTAACTGTGTCCACAGGAAGTGGTTACTGGATCCTTCAGGAGATCCAGACACACTGCACACAAGAACTCATCCTGAGAAACTCTTGCTTCTGCCATTTTACTGCACGAATACAGAGACAGAAACACATAACCGCTCAACTACACTTCAGTTTCTCTTTTCCTGAAATCATGTGATTCCTGTTTCCTGGTTCTGTGTTTGAGTGACGTGTGCAAAACAAAAGTGTCTGTGAGTCTGTAAAGCAGATCACACACACACACTGATTTCCATGTTTTATGGGTTTATGTTTTATGTAATGTACAGTATTTTCTACTGTAAAAACTGTATTTTCTTTCCCCTTGCCCTAAAACTACCCTCACACTAAACTTTCTCCATTTTTAGATTTTCAGTTTCAATTTCATTTTGAATTTGAATTATTGACAAGTGTCATTTAAGAAAACTGAATATTATATGGCATTTAGCATAGTTCTGAATTAGTTTTTTTTTTTACTTGAATATTAAACATTCAAAATTTAACACAATTGATTTTTATGGCAGTTTTTTTTTTTTTTTTTTTTAATTGACATGGATTTTCAAACAGGGGATTTTTAGTTCTGAATTCTTAGACTGCAAATATCCAGTTTTTTAATAATACAAATTTACGTTTTCAAGAAATTCGGAACATCAAATTCAATATTCAAAATTAAAACGCAGAAATTCAGATCGTACAGAAAGTAGGTCAGAGGTTATCCACAGGGAAGAGTAAATGATCTCCGAAAAGTCGAACGAAGCATTTACTATGACCAAGAGGGCAAATGTTCGGTTCACTAGGCCCTGGTTACACTAGTGCGTTTTCGTTTTAAAACATCGTTTTAACATTGTAACATGACCATTCATGCAGGTACAACCATAGATATGTAGTTAGATTCCCTATTGCTTTGATGGAGGACGTGCTTGGAGCAATTGAATAGGGAATCTACTTATATAAATCTATGGGTACAACAACGAGCATGATGTTATTTTTTACGTGGTAGTCAAGGATATGCAAAGAGAATATTGGCAGCCACGCCATCGTTTTTAAAAGATGGTCCTTTTGTAATGGTCCGTTCACATTGAAACGCAAGACCGGAGTTTTCAAACTAAAACGGGGTCTACAGGGTTTCAAAAGTCTCAAAAACGCATAACTGTAGCAAAAGTCATTAAAATGAAAACGCACTAGTGTAAACGCAGCCTAGTTTTGTCGTAGCCATCATCATATTAACTCATGGGAGCATGATAATATGTCGTGGTAACAAGATTGTTTTGTCGAGGTAATGACATGCTGGAATCGCCGCACGGATGACTTTTTTTTTTGTTTTTGTTTTTTTTTGTCTAAAGCCTGAAATACACTACGCGATTTTTGCCCTGATTTACAGTCTGGAGAAGTTGAGGATAGTCAGAGCGAGTCTGCAGATTTAAGTTGACAGATTCCATAGAAAATCTTGTAGTGCATAATGGTAACAGACTGATTTTTTAGCTTCAGACTTTACTTCTCCTAGCAACAAGGCACAAGTTTCTGCATGAGTTTGTTGTGATCGGAACAATTTCAAAGTCTGCTAGTGTATTATCCTCAGTCCTGTAGTGTATGATTAGCCTACATGACTGTGGGATGGATACAAATGTTTTATCCATCTCCGAATCACAAACGCAATAAATCTCCAACATGAGGTAGACAAAACTACCTCAAAACTCATTCATTAAAACATATATTCAAGTTGTGAATGGCAGAAAAGTATGCTGGCTGCGCTGAGGACTGAGGATCAGGCTGAAAATCCTCAACTCCCACTGCTTTTCGCAGCAGGCGCTGCTAGAGATAAAATATTTATCTATATAAATAATAATAACGCCTTTAACCTATTACCGGGCAGATTATTAACAACCAATTGAACATTTCACTAAACTCATGTCGGTATAGTGTTGAAAACATTATTAAGATCATGTAGACTAATGGAATTTCCATTGGATGATCCATCAACAATCTTTTACAGAGATATAAAGGGGGAAAATCTAGAGAATGCGTGTATGAATTGGTTTGCCAGGAAAAATACAATTACTTGTAAAACATCACTGTTAACTGTATCTGACACGAACACTACGCTTATAGTCACATAAAAAGCAAATAACATATACACTAAAATTTACCTTGTTTGCATTGGCAATGTCTGCCCCGAGACCACACAAAGCACTTACACTACGAGAGAAAGCGGCAGCCGCGCAGCGATTCCAGGCAGTGGTGGTGCTTGGAGAAGTGGGTATACGCATAATTTATCCTCCCGAAATAAATTATTCACTGATTTAAGAAATGTCTAAGAACGTTGAAACCTGCTTCTTTTCATTTTAATGTATTGTTTTCGTTGTAATATACTGATTCAAATTACCAATCAATAATAATTATTTTACCACTTGCCTCCCTTGACATTTTCTCGCTATGAACATGCAGCACCTGAGGTGGACGTAGCAATTTTGCTACGTCAATATGCTTCCTCAGATTTGATGGTGACATGAGCACCTTACCTTAGCCCCGCCCTCACCGAGCTGAAACAGTCCGACTCCGATAGCCATTGTGTGACTCAGGTGCAGAGGAAGACAAGAATGTCTCAGATTGAGCGATTGAGGTGTTCTGTTGTTGGATGTAATAATGAACAAAGCAGTCATTTACTCCCGACATCTGAGCCACCGAAGACGCAGAGGTTTAACAGTACTTTCGCTTTTAAAATGAACGCACCGATCCCAATCTACATATGCCTCTATGTTCGTGCAAATCGTTCGTGATGCAGCTTCATCCACAGCAGAAGTGAGTGGAAGGAGTTTTTATGCATCTTTGCAAATGGCCTTTCTTAATAATGTGCTTGTTGGCAAGTTTCACCGCTAAATGCATTTGCGTTTAAAGGACCATACAATAATATTCATTCGATCTCTTCAATCTCAGAGTTGATGTTTTGCAGAGCTGATTTTGACAAGGTAAAAGGGTGTTTTTTTACACTACTTTTCAGAATTTTTAATCAAGGTATATTATAGACTTCTCGGTAACACTTTATAATAACTATCCGTTATAACTAGTTAATAGATCATTAATAAACTGTTGGTTAATGGGTTATAAATGACTTGTTAAATAACAGTTAATAGTTTAATTATTTATAACTATCTGTTATAACTAGCTAATAGATCATTAATAAACTAAGTTAATGAGTTATAAATGGCTTGTTAAATAACAGTTAATAGTTTGTTAATTATTTGTAACTATCTGTTATAACTAGCTAATAGATTATTAATAAACTGTTAGTTAATGAGTTATAAATGGCTTGTTAAATAACAGTTAATAGTTTGTTAATTATTTATAACTGTGCCTTATAGATAGCCAATAGATACCTTACAAGCTGTTAGTTAACAAGTTATAAATGACTTGTTAACTGTATTTTAATGATTTATAACTATACCTAATAAATTAGTAATAGATCATGAACAAGCTGTTAGTAAATTACTTACTAAAGACTTGTTAAGTATCAGTTAATAGTTTGTATATGTTATTGGGATCTTATTCTAAAGTTGCAACTATTCTTCATTTATTAACTGTTAGTAAATGAGGAATAGTTGCAACTTTAGAATAACGTCCCAATAACATACATAAGCTAATAACACCTAACTAATATATTAACTCACACTTTACAGATCAGTTGTTCATAGTTTGTTAACCATCTACTAATACCAGTGACACTTTGTAGAACAGCAAATGGATGGAACAAGTGCAAGCTACAGAAATTTGATGTGATATTTAAAATATACAATTTTTGTACCTCAACATTGTTCCACCCATAGGCTTTTCTGTGTACTGTATTTTACCAAAGAAACTCCACAGATGAAATGTTGAACATTGTGTTTAATGTATAGAAACACACATACTGAGCCATCACATGGCAGAACAGCAGTATACAACAGAATACAAACCCATGAGGTTTGGACACTTTTTGTGCTAAACATGAAAACAATGTATGTGGTAAATAAAATAAAAAATTCATTTTACATTAATCTGTAACTTTTTCCTGGCATGGTCTGATGATGATCTTAGTCTAATTTGGTAAAATTGGACCAACATTCTAGGAGGAGTTTTTTCAACAAAAATAGAAATGTGTAGCGGAATGGAAGACAGGAAGTTCGGTTGATTATGGCATAATTAATATCAATGTTCTTGGCATAATCCAAGGAATCTATCAAGTCTCATAAAAACAGGCAAAACTAATCAAAAGTTAATTTTTTGTAATATTTTATTATAATTTTGTACCACAATGTGGGGCTGCCTCAAGTTTCTTGAGGGCATAGTCCTGAAGACACATGCTAAGTTTTATAATGATACTCCAATGTGAAATATGACATTTTATGACAATTAAGAATGGCTGACATGATAAAACTGAACATCATTCAACTCAGTATGCTGCACAAAATCTAATTGGCCATCTTATTGATCAAACGGTTCAGAAGTTATCAGCAAAAATAGCAAGTTTTCATATCTGCTGACCACTAGGTGGTGCTGTGCCAAAACTGTACAAGTAGCCTCAGGTCATGATTATTATTACACACACCAAGTTTGGTTTGAATACGCTAAAGTGTTCGGGAGATATAGCCTCATGTACATTTAGGCATGCTCTTCGTTGAATTTGTTCATGCGTTATTTGAGAACAGTTTGACTAATCAACTTGAACTCCATAACTTTTGAAATTGAAAAAGTATGTTTTTCATTTAATTGAAAATTGTGAAAAATCTTGACTCGCTGAAATTTATATACCCATAGTATACATTCAGCATGAGCCAAGGAATAAAAAGTATATATTTTTGGCCCTTACAGTTCAAGTTATTGGCATTAACATAAGTCAAATTTTGAGCTGTTGGTGGCGCTAGAAAGTTTGCATTAGAAACTCCAAAATTGCAAGTGTTAATGTTGAGACTGTCCTCTATCTGTGTGCCAAATTTCATAACTTTCACTCAAGTGGTTCTATGGGCGGCCATAGACTCAAGAGTGGAAAATGAAGAAAACAAATGGATACAGTAGGTGTCTATACACCTTGGTGCTTGGCCCCTAATTCAAAGCAATCAACTAGAAAAGTGGAGCTTATCAAAAATTTGATTTCTTTGAAAGATTATACATTTTAAAGGTTGCTAAAAACAACTGATAAATACAAAAATGTCCTGTTGGTTTATTTATTCCTGCCCTGAATAATCTGTTTGACACAACAGATGTTTGTTTATACAAGACAAAATAATAACTGAATTTTCACAAATGAACCATTTATTACTGCTTTTCAAAATCTATAAAGTCAAATCAGACTTATTTCTATAGCGATTAACACAATACAGATTGTTTCGAAGGATCTTTACAGTAATGAACAGGAAAATAACAGTGTTACAAGGTTTTCTCGATTGCTAACACACTATAACTGATTCATTTGGACCAATTTTCCAAACCATTCATTTAGTTCTTGAAACAAAGACTTCTAACACATTTACATTTTTCACATGTTTCAAGTACTTCTTACATGTGCTGTATTTGTACAGAACTGAGAGACGACTGTCTAGGGGAGGTAGGTAAAGACTTTTATCAGAAGACTAAGAACCTGCTCTAGTATGGCAGATAATATCATTACCAACACTGTAATGCATTTTGGCAGAAGATGCTAAATCTATTTATTTGTTTATTTATTGCTGTACAGTAATTGACAGTATAGAGTAGTGTGTGTTCAAATTCAATTCTGTGTAATTTGAACTTTTCTAGTGCTGTTCATCTACTGAAGATTTTTTCACAGTAGTGTAATGAAGGTAAACTTTTCTAAAAGCTTATTGCTGGATTTCACTGTATCTGTATCCCTTTATTTATGCTCTATATTGTAATAGACATTGACTTGCAAAATGTAAGTTTTGTAGCATTGTTTTAAATGGATCTCATTAGTGTTATCTATGCAGTGCAGCAGTTTGTGGCCTCAGATGACACAGAAACCTGACAAACACAAAGTTTAATTCTGTTGAAAGGGAAAATGTTTTTGACTAAAATATTTTGATTTTGACCTGGAAGTCTTAGATTATGTTTATAGTTGTAAATGAAAATTTGAACTGTCTCATCAATTGTTAGCAATCAAGAATAACAGTAAAAACGAAACGATTGATTTTAATCAAAACAAACAGCGGTTGAGAAAAGCACAGAAACACATGGTCACTCAGCAGGACTCACTCACACTGATCTTACTGTCTATATGATGATTTATTACACATTTATTCTGATGTTATTTTACTGACAGAAGGTCAGCTGCAGTATTAATGTGATGAAGAGAAAACAAGAGACTCTATAACATCTCACTGTTACTGATTCATCATGCAGCTCAAAGCATTATGGGTAGAATCTCTCGTCAGTCTATTCTGATTCATCAACAAAGTTTCAATGATCCATTATAAACCCAAAACCCAGGATAGAGCGGCTGAGTGAATGTGGTGTGGACTGTGTGGATGAGGCTCATTGTGTCAGAGACGCTGTAGAAGGACAGAGTTCCTGCACTGTGATCCACAAACACTCCTATTCTACTGCTGATGGACTTCACAGGGAGAGCAGTCCATTTGTTATTGTGTTTGAATGAGTAACTGGATCGATTGCAGTACAAACTCCAGGACTGATCATTAGATCCAAAAGAACACTCATTACCCTGCCCCTTCCTGCTGATGCTCTTATATGACACTGATATATACACACCATAATTATCTCCACTCCACTCAATCTCCCAGTAACAGCGTCCACACACACTCTCTCTACACAACACCTGAAGATAATAATCAAATCTGTCTGGATGATCAGGATACGACTGAACTGTTTTGGTGTAAGTAATCACTCTGTTGTTATCAGACAGACAGAGGCTTTTATTCACTGTGTTCAGATCCAGAGTGAGCTGATGGGAATCTGATGGAGATAAAACACATCAGAATCAGGAATTATGAATCTGTTTGATCTTTTCATGTAGCTGAACTCTTCATGTTCAGTGTATCATCAGTGTCTCAGTACAGATGACCAGATATCCTGTGCAAATCATCATTTACATCATCAATTATAAACTCTTCTTTCACCTTCTACAGGAAGAACATGAACACACTCAGTGAGTTTTTCTGCTTGTTTTCTTACTGACTTACATTGTAGGAAGTCGTTCCTGGTCCTGGGAACAATGTTGGTGAATGTGACTGTGGAAATCAACAGACATGAACAGTGTGATTCTCATGATCCTGCATCCATTCCTAAGACATTTCTAATATGATGTTCTCCATGATATAAGATGATGATGGACTCGTTTCTGAGAGCAGATGAATCTCCAGGACTTTACCTCTGTCTGAGATCTTCTTGAGCTCCTCTTTGCAGAAATCCTCCAGTTTGTCTCTCAGCTGATGGACAGATTCTCTCAGAGCATCAAAAGAGACGAGAGAAATTAAGGGATCATCATTTCCGTCTGTAGATTCAGGAGGTGCTGAGAGAGACTGGAAACTCTACAGAAAACAGAAATCAAAACTCATCAGCTCCACACTTCACCCAATAACCTGCACCAACATCAGATTTGACTGATCTTTAGTAACTCACCTCAATCCAGCACTTTCACAGCATCAGATTCATTCTTCTCATATTCATTATATCACATTAGAGCTACAGATTCTAGTATTTGACACTTACACTCTATGTGAACTTTCTAGGAAATAGTTTGGATGATAAAACATCTGCTAAGAACATAAAGGTCCATCTAACAGCTCAAGCACATCAATGGAGTCTCATTGTAGAGTTGAGAAGATTTGCTCAGGAAAAGCAGCTCAAAGCATACGATTAGATTGACCATTATTTATAACTTTAGAGAAGTTAAGGACCCTTAAGACACACTCAGGTTTGGTTTGGTTTGAATACACTGAAGCATTGCTAATATACAGCCTGACTTCATGTTTAGGGTCTTCGTGGTCAAATTCATCAATGTGTTACAAACAAATAAAAATGTATTTAATTAGGTTTGAGGATCACCTGAACCAATTTTGATGAACGTTACGAATCAGGTTTACTGAATTCACCATGATGTAATAAATCAGAAAGAAAAATGAGGTATAAAAGGTTAAATACTTTGAACTGTTGGTGGCGCTAGTGGAGTTTGACAGCTAAATATATCTTCCAGCTCAAGCACATCAATGGAGTCTCATTGTAGGGTTGAGTAGATTTGCTCAGGAAAAGCAGCTGAAAGCTACGATTAGATTGACCATTATTTATAATAATCCTGTTCTTCTAGATCTCTGTTACCTGCAGGAACTGGATGTGATCCTGTGTGTGTGAAAGCTGCTCCAGCTCAGCGTCTCTCCTCCTCAGATCATTGATCTCCTGCTCCAGTCGCTCCAGTCGTCCTTCAGCTCGACTCACTGCTCGCTTTTCCTGATCTCTGATCAGCCGTATCAGCTCAGAGCGGCTTCTCTCAATGGAGCGGATGAGCTCAGTAAAGATCCTCTCACTGTCCTCCACTGCTGTCTGTGCAGAGCGCTGTTAGGACACACAGTGATTCAGGCTTCAGTGGGACTGAAAGAGACAAGAGAGTCTGAACTGAGACTGAGACAAACTTCTCTTCTTCTCCAGACTCACCTTATGAGACTCCACAGCCTCTCTCAGCTGCTGAACATCTTTCTCTCTCTGCTGGATTCTCTGCTGGAACGTCTTCTGTGTCTCCTTCAGCTGCTTCTGCAGGACAAACGGATGATGGTGAATGTCACAGAAAACTACTGCCACTAAATCATCATCTGAACAGATGAATCCAGTAAAAGTGGAGCTGATAACTAATGGATGTTTGCTCAAACTCCATAGTGAGGATCAGTTGATCATTATGAAAACTATGATCATCATGAAACTGACACAGACGTAGAATTTCACACTGACAGTGTTTCTGATTCATCAAGCTGTGAACCATTATGTGTAATTAATCTGCGGCTCTACACAGAAAATAAACAGACTATTGGATCACTTCACTGAGTATAACTTGATCTCTAGTTTTAAATACCTGTTTCTCTGTCCTCTGTGATGCAGCTGATACAGTGTCGTGGTTTTTATGTTCATCCATACACAGCACACATATACATTTCTGATCAGTGCGACAGAAAACCTCAAGGATCTTCTCATGTTTCTGGCAGATCATCTCCTGCAGTCGTCCAGTGGCATCAGTCAAATTGTGCTTCTTTCCTTTAAACAAACTCTCATGTTGTTCAAGGTGATTCTGACAGTAAGAGTTCAGACACACCAGACAGGACTTGACAGCTTTGTATTTTCTTCCAGTACAGACGTCACACTCCACATCTCCAGCTCCAGCGTCACAGTCAGCAGGAAGTTTGGTCTTCTTCAGTTTCTCCACCACTTCAGCCAGCATGGTGTTTCTAGCTAAAGCAGGTCTTGGACTGAAGGTCTGTCTGCACTGAGGGCAGCTGTAGACTCTCATCTGATCCTCCTGATCCCAGCAGTCTGTAATACAGCTCTTACAGTAACTGTGTCCACAGGAAGTGGTTACTGGATCCTTCAGGAGATCCAGACACACTGGACACAAGAACTCATCCTGAGAAACTCTTGCTTCTGCCATTTTACTACACGAATACAGAGACAGAAACACACAACCGCTCAACTACACTTCAGTTTCTCTTTTCCTGAAATCATGTGATTCCTGTTTCCTGGTTCTGTGTTTGAGTGACGTGTGCAAAACAAAAGTGTCTGTGAGTCTGTAAAGCAGATCACACACACACACTGATTTCCATGTTTTATGGGTTTATGTTTTATGTAATGTACAGTATTTTCTACTGTAAAAACTGTATTTTCTTTCCCCTTGCCCTAAAACTACCCTCACACTAAACTTTCTCCATTTTTAGATTTTCAGTTTCAATTTCATTTTGAATTTGAATTATTGACAAGTGTCATTTAAGAAAACTGAATATTATATGGCATTTAGCATAGTTCTGAATTAGTTTTTTTTTTTTTACTTGAATATTAAACATTCAAAATTTAACACAATTGATTTTTATGGCAGTTTTTTTTTATTTTTTTAATTGACATGGATTTTACAACAGGGGATTTTTAGTTCTGAATTCTTAGACTGCAAATATCCAGTTTTTTAATAATACAAATTTACGTTTTCAAGAAATTCGGAACATCAAATTCAATTGTTATGTCTCTTATTGTTCGGGGAGAGGGTTTTTTTCTTTTTCTCTCTCTCTATTATCTCACAGGGCCTGTGGTTGGATCGTGCTGCTGTCAATCATCAATCCTGAGTAACACCTGAAGGACCAATCAGACGTCAGTGGGCGCGTATAAAGATGCGGATGTGACGTGAGATCGGGAGGAGCGATTGCTTTTCATTTGTTTGCTCTCCCACGTTTGCTTGTCTTGCTCTCGTTTTGGTTGTTATTTCTGTTGAACTTGAATTAACGTGTGTTTGAGTTTGCTCTTGTTAAACTTTACTCTTGTTTTGATTATCCATTTGGACGCGTTTGCGCTGTGACTCGACTCTCAGTCCTACCTCGACACATGGTGATGGGACCAGCTCAGCATGTCACGTGACTTACATCTTACTACACGCAGGGTAAAGTTGTCTAGACACACTAGTTATTGAGCGGATGCCCATCTTTGTATTTATGTTTGTGAGTCAGAGTAGTCAGTGGCGTTTTACGCTGAAGATGTTATTTTCTTTCATTTCTTTTGTTTAGTTTAGTCTTGATTTGGGGCTAGTTAGAGGATTTATGTTTTATTATTTTCTTTCTTTTAGCACCGCTCTTGTCCCTCACTTTTGTTGTCTTTCACTTGTATATAATTTGTAAATAGATTATCGTTGGATTTCTTGAAGGTATCTTGGGTTTATTGTTTATATGATTGATTGATATTATTCTTATTGAGAGCTATGTAAGTGTATAACAGAGAATCTCACTAAACGTAAAGTCTGAATCCGATTGTCTCTGTCTGTTCTTTATTAGTTACACACATCCACACTTCCAAAGCAGAGAAAAGTACTGAGCTTGATTGTTCTTTTTTATCTATTTAAATGTTACCTCCCAAAACCCTAGATGCCAAAATTAGGGAGTCGTAACATAATTGGGGGCTCGTCCTAAAAGGCGAATGCTGTCTCTTTTGCTGAGGAGTGTGGTGTGTGTTACTTTTTAAAGCAGCTTTATGCAAACTTTGGGTTGAGCAAATTTAGTTGTGTGGCGCATTGTAATACGGTTTGATGGCGTTTAACTTACAGAGTTTTGTTGATAGTCCCTCATTGGAGGTGATAGATAAATGTAGGAAGGATGAGTTGTTGATGATAGCTGACCACTTCCAAATTGCGATTCCAAAACAGACATTAAAAAAGAAAATTAAGGCGGAATTGATTGATCGCCTAAACGAATTCGGTGTTTTAAGCTGGTCGGATGTAGACAGAGGGGTGGCGCCTATGGATGGTGAGCAGAATGTTGTGGAAACCGGCGAAAGGGAAGGTGAGTTAGTCGCAACCGAGGCGGAGGCCAAAGTTGGGGCAACTCTTTCACCTTTCGAACCTTTTTCCCTTGGCACTCCCAAGTCGAGAGGGGAGACGCAATTGAAAGTGCGAATCGCACGGCTCCGTGCAGAGGCTCAGGAGAGAACACAGGCCCACCAGGCAGAGTTAGATCTGCAACTACAGATCCGCAAGCTCGAAATTGAGGCCGAAAAGGAAGTTAAGCTTAAACAGTTGGACATCGAGGCGGCGAAGGTTGCAGTGGGTTCCTCTGTTCAGCAAAACTTTTGTCCGGTAAGTAATAATTCGGCTAATTCGAATTCAACCACTTTTGAGGTGGGTAAGCACATTGCTTTAGTGCCTAATTTTCGCGAATCGGAAGTGGACAGTTATTTTAACGCTTTTGAAAAGATCGCAACCTCTTTGAATTGGCCAAAAGAGGTATGGTCATTGTTATTGCAGTGTAAACTAACTGGGAAAGCTTTGGAGGTTTATTCAACCTTGTCTTTAGAAGACAGCCTTAAGTACGATGTGGTTAAGTTAGCGGTACTTAAAGCGTATGAACTAGTCCCAGAGGCTTATAGGCAGCAATTCCGTTCTCGTAAAAAAAACGCCGTTCAAACCTATGTTGAATTCGCCCGAGATAAGGGAATTTTGTTTGATAGATGGTGCGGTTCTAGTAAAGTAGAGGATTTTGCTTCACTGAGAGAACTCGTGCTACTCGAAGACTTTAAACAGTGTCTTCCAGAAAGAATGGTTCTGTATTTAAATGAACAAAAAGTAGCGACCGTATCTCAGGCAGCAGTATTAGCAGACGAATTTGTGCTTACACATAGAAATGTTTTTCAGCCAGTAATTGTGGAGAAGAGTTATGTAAAATCACCAATGAAGATTCAGCAGTCTAGAGTGAGTGTTGAGAAGCCTAAAGAAATGCGAGACTGTTTTTACTGTCATAAGAAAGGACACGTTATTGCAGAGTGTTTTTCTTTAAAGCGAAAACAGCAGTCTCAAGTGAAAGAGGTTGGATTTGTGAATACTGTGAGTCAAAGTGTGCATGTTGAACAGACAAGAGATAAAGTAGACAGTGTATATTTACCATTCCTTTTCAAAGGTTATGTGTCACTATCAGGGAAGGAAGAAGATCAGGTAGAAGTGCAGGTGTTAAGGGACACTGGCGCAGCCCAATCATTTGTGTGTTCAGATGTTTTGCCTTTTTCAGATCAGACATCAGTTGGGTCTAGTAGACTGGTCCAGAGCTTCAGTATGGAGATCATGAGGGTACCTGTTCACCGCATTCACCTGCAAACAGACTTGGTGTCTGGTTTCGTGGAGGTAGGAGTACGTCCAGTCTTACCAGTGAAAGGCGTATCCTTTATTTTAGGTAATGACCTGGCCGGAGGAAAGGTGGTACCTTCACTTGAAGTGACCGATACATTGTCGACAGAGTATGACACAGATGAATTGTCTCAGAGATATCCAAATGCATTTACCGCTTGCGTGATTACACGTGCACAATCAAAGAAAACTAATGAGGTGTCTTTATCTGACTCTTTCTTATGTGTAGATCAGGAAGCTGAGGAAGGGCCTGAAGTCAAGAGTCATATTGGTGACCAGGTGAGTGAGGTTGTAGTGAGTGGTCCATTGGCCTTGAACATAACTCGTGACAAATTGATTGAAGCTCAGAAGAATGATGTTTCACTTGTGAAGTGTTTTAAACTGGCTGAGAGATCAGAACTCAGTAATGTCTCATTTGTTGTCGAAGATGGTTTATTAATGCGGAAGTGGCATAAAAGTAATGCAACTGAGGATGAGTGGAACGTAGTGTATCAGGTTGTGGTTCCCTCAATTTTTCGCCGGCAGGTATTATCCTTGGCGCATGATCATTTGTTGTCAGGGCACTTAGGAGTGACAAAAACGTACAACCGTATTCTACAACATTTCTTTTGGTATGGTTTGAAGCGTGATGTGGTGCAGTTTTGTAAGACTTGTCATGTTTGCCAGTATTCTGGGAAACCGAATCAGGTGATTCCACCAGCACCTTTAATTCCAATCCCTGTCATAGCGACCCTTTTGAGCATGTGATCGTAGACTGTGTTGGTCCTTTACCTAAGACCAAGTCCGGTAATCAGTTTTTATTGACCATTATGTGTACGGCCACCAGATACCCAGAAGCGATTCCTCTTCGTAATATCACAGCTCGATCAGTGGTTAAAACTTTAATAAAATTCTTTACCACTTTTGGTTTACCGAGAATCGTTCAGACGGATCAGGGAACTAATTTCCTTTCCACATTGTGTGCTCAGGTTTTTAAATCACTTAATATTACTCACCGCATATCCAGTGCCTTTCATCCAGAGAGTCAGGGATCTCTGGAAAGGTTCCATCAAACACTAAAAGCAATGCTTAGGAAGTACTGTCTTGAGACAGGATCAGAGTGGGATGAAGGTGTCCCCTTGCTTTTATGTGCAATTCGTGATGCAGTACAGGAGTCTCTTAAGTTCAGTCCATTAGAGCTGGTGTTTGGCCATGCTGTGAAAGGACCACTGAAAGTCTTGAAAGATAGGATGTTAGGTATTGCAGAATCCCAAAAAACAAATGTATTAGACTATGTGAGTAAGTTTCATGACAGACTTCAGAAGGCTTGCATGCTGGCTCGTGAATCATTGACTAAAGCTCAGGGGAAGATGAAAAGGTGGTATGACAAATCTGCTGTAAGTAGATCTTTTGCAGTGGGCGACCAGGTGCTGGTTCTTCTTCCTGTTCCTGGAGCAGCGTTAACAGCACGTTTCTCGGGTCCCTATAAGATCTTGGAGAAGCGGGGAGAGACAGATTACGTGTTGAGTACGCCAGACAGGAAACGTCAAAAACGGGTATGTCATGTCAACATGTTGAAAGCGTATTTTACCAGAGATGATGTGAAGTCTCACGAAAAGGTAGATGATTCCGTTCATCCAATAGGGGTTGTGTGTGACTCCGGTTCAGTTGCAGAGCAGCAAGATGATTCTGATGGATTAATGGAGTCTGATGCTCCATTGTCGTCTGCACGATTGACTAATTCTGAAACTTTAGCTAATTTGTCAAGTTTCTTAGCACATCTTAATGCTGATCAGGAGGAGGAAGTGGTTAAACTTCTTAGTAAGTTTTCTTCTATTTTGGGGGATGTGCCTACACTTACAAATGTTTTACAACATGGCATCGATGTAGGTGGTGCTCATCCAATCAAACAACACCCTTATAGAGTTAACTCTGTTAAAAGAGCTGTAATGAAGAAGGAAGTTCAGTATCTGTTGGAGAAGGGTTTGGCCAGTCCTAGTGTTAGCTCATGGAGTTCTCCATGTCTTTTAGTACAGAAGTCAGATGGTACGGCACGCTTTTGTACTGATTACAGACGGGTTAATGCTGTAACGGTTCCTGACTGTTTCCCAATGCCAAGAATGGAGGATTGTGTGGACAGCGTGGGTTCTGCCAGATTCGTGAGTAAATTAGATTTACTCAAAGGATATTGGCAAGTTCCGTTAACTCCCAGAGCCTCTGAAATTTCAGCTTTCGTGACACCTGACTGTTTTCTGCAATATAAAGTCATGGCGTTTGGTCTGCGAAATGCCGCAGCCACTTTTCAGAGGTTGGTTAATCTAGTCCTTGCTGACATTCCAAATTGTAATGCTTACCTTGATGACTTAGTGATTTACTCACAGAGTTGGTCCGAGCACATAACACTTTTAGAAACTGTTTTTAAGCGTTTACAGGAGGCTTCATTAACAGTGAATTTGGCTAAATGTGAAATTGGTAAGGCTACAGTGACCTATCTAGGCAAAGAGGTGGGGTATGGTCAGGTACGTCCAGTAATGGCAAAAATTGCAGCTATAAATGAGTTTCCGGTGCCTAAAACTCGACGCGAGCTGCGTAGATTTTTGGGTATGGCCGGTTATTATCTGTGTTTTTGCCGAAATTTTTCATCCGTTGCTACACCACTAACCACTTTACTTAGTCCTTCAGAGCCGTTTGTTTGGACTTCTGCATGCTAAATGGCATTTGACAATATTAAAGTGTTGTTGTGTAGTGAGCCCGTCCTGGCTGCTCCAGATTTTTCTGTGGCGTTTAAGTTGGAGGTGGACGCGAGTGATGTGGGAGCTGGGGCAGTACTCCTACAGGAGGATAAGGATGGAATTGATCACCCCATTTGTTACTTTTCTAAAAGGTTCAGTGGAAGTCAACGGAATTATTCAACAATAGAGAAGGAAGCCTTGGCTTTGCTGTTAGCAGTCCAACACTTTGAGGTTTATGTTGGCTCTTCTACTTGTCCTGTAATTGTTTACACCGATCACAACCCGTTAACCTTTATTACCCGTATGCGTAATCAGAATCAGAGATTGATGAGGTGGTTTCTTGTTTTTCAGGATTACAATATCGAGATCCGGTACAAGAAGGGTAGGGATAATGTAGTGGCAGACGCTTTGACACAAATCTAAGGATTAGCGTCTATTGTTGTGATTGGTTTTATCAAACATGGGTATATGTTTGTTTTTAAGGATGGGGGATGTTATGTCTCTTATTGTTCGGGGAGAGGGTTTTTTTCTTTTTCTCTCTCTCTATTATCTCACAGGGCCTGTGGTTGGATCGTGCTGCTGTCAATCATCAATCCTGAGTAACACCTGAAGGACCAATCAGACGTCAGTGGGCGCGTATAAAGATGCGGATGTGACGTGAGATCGGGAGGAGCGATTGCTTTTCATTTGTTTGCTCTCCCACGTTTGCTTGTCTTGCTCTCGTTTTGGTTGTTATTTCTGTTGAACTTGAATTAACGTGTGTTTGAGTTTGCTCTTGTTAAACTTTACTCTTGTTTTGATTATCCATTTGGACGCGTTTGCGCTGTGACTCGACTCTCAGTCCTACCTCGACACATTGTGATGGGACCAGCTCAGCATGTCACGTGACTTACATCTTACTACACGCAGGGTAAAGTTGTCTAGACACACTAGTTATTGAGCGGATGCCCATCTTTGTATTTATGTTTGTGAGTCAGAGTAGTCAGTGGCGTTTTACGCTGAAGATGTTATTTTCTTTCATTTCTTTTGTTTAGTTTAGTCTTGATTTGGGGCTAGTTAGAGGATTTATGTTTTATTATTTTCTTTCTTTTAGTACCGCTCTTGTCCCTCACTTTTGTTGTCTTTCACTTGTATATAATTTGTAAATAGATTATCGTTGGATTTCTTGAAGGTATCTTGGGTTTATTGTTTATATGATTGATTGATATTATTCTTATTGAGAGCTATGTAAGTGTATAACAGAGAATCTCACTAAACGTAAAGTCTGAATCCGATTGTCTCTGTCTGTTCTTTATTAGTTACACACATCCACACTTCCAAAGCAGAGAAAAGTACTGAGCTTGATTGTTCTTTTTTATCTATTTAAATGTTACCTCCCAAAACCCTAGATGCCAAAATTAGGGAGTCGTAACATCAATATTCAAAATTAAAATGCAGAAATTCAGATCGTACAGAAAGTAGGTCAGAGGTTATCCACAGGGAAGAGTAAATGATCTCCGAAAAGTCGAACGAAGCATTTACTATGACCAAGAGGGCAAATGTTCGGTTCACTAGGCCCTGGTTACACTAGTGCGCTTTCGTTTTAAAACGTCGTTTTAACATTGTAACCATTCATGCAGGTACAACCATAGATATGTAGTTAGATTCCCTATTGCTTTGATGGAGGACGTGCTTGGAGCAATTGAATAGGGAATCTACTTATATAAATCTATTGGTACAACAACGAGCATGATGTTATTGTTTACATGGTAGTCAAGGATATGCAAAGAGAATATTGGCAGCCACGCCATCGTTTTTAAAAGATGGTCCTTTTGTAATGGTCCGTTCACATTGAAACGCAACACCGGAGTTTTCAAACTAAAACGGGGTCTACAGGGTTTCAAAAGTCTCAAAAACGCATAACTGTAGCAAAAGTCATTAAAATGAAAACGCACTAGTGTAAACGCAGCCTTGTTTTGTCGTAGCCATCATCATATTAACTCATGGGAGCATGATAATATGTCGTGGTAACAAGATTGTTTTGTCGAGGTAATGACATGCTGGAATCGCCGCACGGATGACTTTTTTTTTTTTTTTTTTTTTTGTCTAAAGCCTGAAATACACTACGTGATTTTTGCCCAGATTTACAGTCTGGAGAAGTTGAGGATAGTCAGAGCGAGTCTACAGATTTAAGTTGACAGATTCCATAGAAAATCTTGTAGTGCATAATGGTAACAAACTGATTTTTTAGCTTCAGACTTTAATTCCATCCAGTCGGAGGATATCAAACATGTTTGATATTTTCAGCCGATTTTAGAATGCATATTGTTTTCATTTGCTATGCTTCTCCTAGCAACAAGGCACAAGTTTCTGCATGAGTTTGTTGTGATCGGAACAATTTCAAAGTCTGCTAGTGTATTATCCTCAGTCCTGTAGTGTATGATTAGCCTACATGACTGTGGGATGGATACAAATGTTTTATCCATCTCCGAATCACAAACGCAATAAATCTCCAACATGAGGTAGACATAACTACCTCAAAACTCATTTATTAAAACATATATTCAAGTTGTGAATGGCAGAAAAGTATGCTGGCTGCGCTGAGGACTGAGGATCAGGCTGAAAATCCTCAACTCCCACTGTTTTTCGCAAGCAGGCGCTGCTAGAGATAAAATATTTATCTATATAAATAATAATAACGCCTTTAACCTATTACCGGGCAGATTATTAACAACCAATTGAACATTTCACTAAACTCATGTCGGTATAGTGTTAAAAACATTATTAAGATCATGTAGACTAATGGAATTTCCATTGGATGATCCATCAACAATCTTTTACAGAGATATAAAGGGGGAAAATCTAGAGAATGCGTGTATGAATTGGTTTGCCAGGAAAAATACAATTACTTGTAAAACATCACTGAGAAAGCGGCAGCCGCGCGGTGATTCCAGGCAGTGGTGGTGCTTGGAGAAGTGGGTATACGCATAATTTATCCTCCCGAAATAAATTATTCACTGATTTAAGAAATGTCTAAGAACGTTGAAACCTGCTTCTTTTCATTTTAATGTATTGTTTTCGTTGTAATATACTGATTCAAATTACCAATCAATAATAATTATTATTTTACCACTTGCCTCCCTTGACATTTTCTCGCTATGAACATGCAGCACTTGAGGTCAATATGCTTCCTCAGATTTGATGGTGACATGAGCACCTTACCTTAGCCCCGCCCTCACCGAGCTGAAACAGTCCGACTCCGATCGCCATTGTGTGACTCAGGTGCAGAGGAAGACAAGAATGTCTCAGATTGAGCGATTGAGGTGTTCTGTTGTTGGATGTAATAATGAACAAAGCAGTCATTTACTCCCGACATCTGAGCCACCGAAGACGCAGAGGTTTAACAGTACTTTCGCTTTTAAAATGAACGCACCGATCCCAATCTACATATGCCTCTATGTTCGTGCAAATCGTTCGTGATGCAGCTTCATCCACAGCAGAAGTGAGTGGAAGGAGTTTTTATGCATCTTTGCAAATGGCCTTTCTTAATAATGTGCTTGTTGGCAAGTTTCACTGCTAAATGCATTTGCGTTTAAAGGGCCATACAATAATATTCATTCGATCTCTTCAATCTCAGAGTTGATGTTTTGCAGAGCTGATTTTGACGAGGTAAAAGGGTGTTTTTTTACACTACTATTCAGAATTTTTAATCAAAGTATATTATAGACTTCTCGGTAACACTTTATAATAACTATCCGTTATAACTAGTTAATAGATCATTAATAAACTGTTTGTTAATGGGTTATAAATGACTTGTTAAATAACAGTTAATTGTTTGTTAATTATTTATAACTATCTGTTATAACTAGTTAATAGATCATTAATAAACTGTTGGTTAATGGGTTATAAATGACTTGTTAAATAACAGTTAATAGTTTGTTAATTATTTATAACTGTGCCTTATAGATAGCCAATAGATAACTTACAAGCTGTTAGTTAACAAGTTATAAATGACTTGTTAACTGTATTTTAATGATTTATAACTATACCTAATAAATTAGTAATAGATCATGAACAAGCTGTTAGTAAATTACTTACTAAAGACTTGTTAAGTATCAGTTAATAGTTTGTTATTGGGATCTTATTCTAAAGTTGCAACTATTCTTCATTTATTAACTGTTAGTAAATGAGGAATAGTTGCAACTTTAGAATAACGTCCCAATAACATACATAAGCTAATAACTAACACCTAACTAATATATTAACTCACACTTTACAGATCAGTTGTTCATAGTTTGTTAACCATCTACTAATACCAGTGACACTTTGTAGAACAGCAAATGGATGGAACAAGTGCAAGCTACAGAAATTTGATGTGATATTTAAAATATAAAATGTTTGTACCTCAACCTTGTTCCACCCATAGGCTTTTCTGTGTACTGTATTTTACCAAAGAAACTCCACAGATGAAATGTTGAACATTGTGTTTAATGTATAGAAACACACATACTGACCCATCACATGGCAGAACAGCAGTATACAACAGAATACAAACCCATGAGGTTTGGGCACTTTTTGTGCTAAACATGAAAACAATGTATGTGGTAAATAAAATAAAAAAAATCATTTTACATTAATCTGTAACTTTTTCCTGGCATGGTCTGATGATGATCTTAGTCTAATTTGGTAAAATTTGACCAACATTCTAGGAGGAGTTTTTTCAACAAAAATAGAAATGTGTAGCGGAATGGAAGACAGGAAGTTCGGTTGATTATGGCATAATTAATATCAATGTTCTTGGCATAATCCAAGGAATCTATCAAGTCTCATAAAAACAGGCAAAACTAATCAAAAGTTCATTTTTTTATATATTTTATTATAATTTTGTACCACAATGTGGGGCTGCCTCAAGTTTCTTGAGGGCATAGTCCTGAAGACACATGCCAAGTTTTATAATGATATGCCAATGCGTTTGTGAAATATGACATTTTATGACAATTAAGAATGGCTGACATGATAAAACTGAAAATCATTCGACTCAGTATGCTGCACAAAATCTAATTGGCCATCTTATTGATGAAATGGTTCAGAAGTTATCAGCAAAAATAGCAATTTTTCATATCTGCTGATCACTAGGTGGTGCTGTGCCAAAACTGTACAAGTAGCCTCAGGTCATGACTATTATTACACACACCAAGTTTGGTTTGAATACGCTAAAGTGTTCTGGAGATATAGCCTCATGTACATTTAGGCATGCTCTTCGTTGAATTTGTTCATGTGTTATTTGAGAACATTTTGACTAATCAACTTGAACTCCATAACTTTTGAATTTGAAAAAGTATGTTTTTCATTTAATTGAAAATTGTGAAAAATCTTGACTCGCTGAAATTTATATACCCATAGTATACATTCAGCATGAGCCAAGGAATAAAAAGTATATATTTTTGGCCCTTACAGTTCAAGTTATTGGCATTAACATAAGTCAAATTTTGAGCTGTTGGTGGCGCTAGAAAGTTTGCATTAGAAACTCCAAAATTGCAAGTGTTAATGTTGAGACTGTCCTCTATCTGTGTGCCAAATTTCATAACTTTCACTCAAGTGGTTCTATGGGCGGCCATAGACTCAAGAGTGGAAAATGAAGAAAACAAATGGATACAGTAGGTGTCTATACACCTTGGTGCTTGGCCCCTAATTCAAAGCAATCAACTAGAAAAGTGGAGCTTATCAAAAAAATTGATTTCTTTGAAAGATTATACATTTTAAAGGTTGCTAAAAACAACTGATAAATACAAAAATGTCCTGTTGGTTTATTTATTCCTGCCCTGAATAATCTGTTTGACATAACAGATGTTTGTTTATACAAGACAAAATAATAACTGAATTTTCACAAATGAACCATTTATTACTTCTTTTCAAAATCTACAAAGTCAAATCAGACTTATTTCTATAGCGATTAACACAATACAGATTGTTTCGAAGGATCTTTACGGTAATGAACAGGAAAATAACAGTGTAACACACTATAACTGATTCATTTGGACCAATTTTCCAAACCATTCATTTAGTTCTTGAAACAAAGACTAACACATTTACATTTTTCACATGTTTCAAGTACTTCTTACATGTGCAGTATTTGTACAGAACTGAGAGACGACTGTCTAGGGGAGGTAGGTAAAGACTTTTATCAGAAGACTAAGAAACTGCTCTAGTATGGCAGATAATATCATTACCAACACTGTAATGCATTTTGGCAGAAGATGCTAAATCTATTTATTTGTTTATTTATTGCTGTACAGTAATTGACAGTATAGAGTATTGTGTGTTCAAATTCAATTCTGTGTAATTTGAACTTTTCTAGTGCTGTTCATCTACTGAAGATTTTTTCACAGTAGTGCAATGAAGGTAAACTTTTCTAAAAGCTTATTGCTGGATTTCACTGTATCTGTATCCCTTTATTTATGCTCTATATTGTAATAGACATTGACTTGCAAAATGTAAGTTCCCTTTCGATACTTTCACTCGTACTGCGTCTGTAAAGACGCTTATGGGAAAAGCTCCTTTTCTCCTGAGACTGAAGCATTTCAATAACGCAGTGTAACTGCACGGCCATTGGTTCGTGCAGTGTTAAAGAAACGAACCAATGGCTCGGCAGCGGAGATGCACAAACCTATGGCGATGATTCGCACCCGATGGCGCCAAAAGGGGCGGAGCATCTGGCTATATAAGCGAGCATTTCGCCATAGGGAACTCAGATCCTTCTTCTTCAGCGACGACTTCTGATCTTCGCAGAGACTGACTACGCAGACTTCGCTCAAGCAAGCCTCTTCTTCGCCGTTGACGAGCCTCGCAGCGGATCTTCACTGCTCGGCGGATTGACGCTCCGGAGCTGATTCCCTGCTGCTATCCGGCGAACATCTAAAAGAGCAAATTAAGAGCAAATTTCTACGGCGTTGTTTCAAATGCCACGGCGTTTTTGTCGCTCGTGCAGAGCCCCTCTGCACGCCGCTGACACTCACGCTGAGTGCGTCTCGTGCCTGGGTCACGCCCACGCTGAGGCTGCGCTCAATGAGACGGAATGTTCCCACTGCGGGAATATGAGTCTCACTTCCCTCCGCTCGCGGCTAGCTTTCTTTTCAGAGAGCGACGCCGCTTCTCGCGCCCTCCCGCTTACTTCCTCGCAAGAGCCTGCTAGGAAGAAGCAGCGGGGCAAGAGATCTAAGAGTGCGGTGACAGGCGAGCTCACGCCGGCTCAGACCCCGCGTGCCTCGCCTTCACCACATGGAGAGGAATCGCCAGTTCTCTTCCTGCATCCTGACCAGTGTCCCTCTGCGGCTGCGAGCGATCTGGTCTCCTTCGGAGGAAGTGAATGCGAGGATGACAGCATGTCATTGGCCGCATCTGACGCAGAGGAGTTGTCGGGCTCTTCCCATGACCCCGCCCCCTTGCCGTCTGCGCAATCCAGCGCCGCCAGCGCCGGTATGGACGCCGAACTGTTCCGCGTCCTATCTAAAGCTGTTGAGGAGCTGGATCTTCAATGGTCTCCCCCTGAGGAGCCATCTAGGAGCCGGCTGGATGAATGGTTCCTGCCGGGGCGCCGCCAGGCCCCTCGTCAGCGAGCTTCACCATTCTTCCCCGAAGTCCACGACGAAATCTCTAAGTCCTGGCGTGCTCCATACTCCGCCCACCTTCATACTTCCTCTTCTGCTGCCCTCACCACGGTCGATGGCGCTGAGGAAAAGGGCTACGAGAAGCTGCCCCCGCTGGACGAGTCAGTTGCTGCGCACCTTTGCCCGCCCACCGCTATCGGTTGGAAGGCGAGGGCGTCACACCCGTCTAAGCCTCGCAGAACGACCTCTACCCTCGCTGGACGAGCGTATTCGTCTGCTGGACAGGCAGCTTCAGCGCTTCACTCTATGGCGGTACTCCAGGTGTACCAAGCAAAGCTCCTCCGCGGTCTGGACGAGTTGAGCCTGGACGATTCCCCGCTCAGAGAGATTCGTAGCGCTACGGATTTGGCGTTACGCGCCACGAAGATGACGGCTCAGGCAATCGGGCGATCAATGGCCAGTTTAGTGGTGCTGGAGCGCCACTTGTGGCTTAACTTGACGGAGATCAAGGACGCGGATAAGGTCGCCTTCCTTGACTCCCCCATCTCGCCGACCGGCCTGTTCGGCCCAGCTGTTGAGGGTTTCGCGGAGCGCTTCACCGCGGCGCAGAAATCGTCCCAAGCCATGCAACATTTCCTGCCCAAACGCTCGAGCTCTGCAACGGCTCCTAGTCGCCCCAAGCCGGCGCCGACTCAGCAGCCTGCAAAAGCCACGCCCCCAGCTGCGCAGCCAGCGCCTCAGACGGAGCTCCGTCCTCGGTCACGCCCAGCCAAGCGCTTTCCCTTCCCTAAGCGTCAGGGACCTCGGCCAAGAGTGGTGTTGGACCAGGCGCCGCCAGCGTCTTCCTGATCTCAACAGCAGGAAGAGGGAGGGGCCAAGTCTCGCAGCAGCCGGACCAGCCCCCAAAGTGCCTCTTTTAAGCCCTTCTACACCCCGTTCTGTTCCGGGTGTAAGGGAACTCATGTTTGTGAACAATGTAGCTGTAACTCACGGGCCCTTTGTATCAGCGCCCTTACAGCAAACCGCTGTGATAGCGGGAAAAATAAAAAACAAACATTTTCAAGAAAAGAGCAAATTTCCTCTTCCAATGCTTTCAGACAGCATACAGCTGTGCGAACCATTGCAGCCCCTAGCGACACGATCCGCGGCATGGCAAGCCATCCCCGGAGTGTCAAAATGGGTTTTGGGTATAATAGAGCGAGGCTATGTACTCCAGTTCGCTCGAAGACCTCCTCGCTTTCATGGTGTGATCACCACCTCAGTTCGCAGCAAGGACGCAGACGTCTTGCGATTAGAGGTAAAGAATCTGTTGGCCAAGGGCGCCGTGGAAACGGTCCCCCCAACACAGAGCGAGTCAGGTTTTTACAGCCGTTACTTCCTCGTTCCAAAGAAGGATGGCGGTCTACGCCCCATCCTCGACCTCAGACAGCTGAATCGCGCCCTCATGAGACGGCCGTTCAGAATGCTTACACTAAAACAGATCCTCTCGCAGATACGCAAAGGGGACTGGTTTTGTTCACTGGATCTGAAGGATGCATACTTCCACATTCAGATCGCCCCCCATCACAGGCAATTCTTGAGATTCGCCTTCGAGGGAGTGGCATATCAATATACAGTCCTTCCGTTCGGACTGTCGTTAGCCCCTCGCACGTTTACAAAGTGCATGGACGCAGCACTTTCCCCTCTGAGACAGATGGGAATCCGCGTCCTGAACTATCTGGACGACTGGCTCATCCTAGCCCAGTCAGAGAGCGAGCTAACACACCACAGAGCCTTAATCCTCAGCCACTTAGAGTGCCTAGGACTCAAGGTCAATTTTGCCAAGAGCGTGCTGTCCCCCAGCCAACGCATTGCGTTCCTGGGAGCAGTTTTCGACTCACATCAAATGAAGGCAGCAGTTGCGCCGCAGAGAGCCCAAGCCATTCGCAGGCTCGCGGCTTCCTTCAAAATAGGAGCCCTTCGCCCACTCAAGGTTTTTCAGAAGATGCTCGGCCTTATGGCCTCAGCATCTCCAGTACTTCAGTTGGGTCTGCTTCAAATGCGCCCCCTGCAGTTCTGGTTGAAACCAAAGGTTCCTCCTCAAGCGTGGCGTTTGGGACGCCAGCGCATCAAGGTAGATCGGGCCTGTATAGCAGCCCTGGCTCCTTGGAGGTGCGCTCAATGGATGGAACAGGGCGTTCCCCTGGACTTGGTGGTCAGAAGGAAAGCGGTCTCGACAGACGCCTCCAACTTAGGTTGGGGGGCGCTGTGCGACGGCCAGCCTGCTTTCGGCCTATGGTCGAAAGCGGAGAGTCGCCTTCACATCAACTGCTTGGAAATGCTAGCAGTATGTTTAGGCCTTCACACCCTTCTACCTGCGCTGAAAGGTCACCATGTCTTAGTCCGTTCGGACAGCATGACAGTGGTGTCCTTCATAAATCACCAAGGGGGTCTCTCGTCGAGACGTCTATTTACGATGGTAGAACGTCTCCTGAAATGGGCTCAGCTGCACTTCCGCTCTCTAAGAGCGACGCATGTGCCAGGCAAACTGAACCAGGGAGCAGACATGTTGTCTCGGAGCAACGTCTCCTCAGACGAATGGACGCTTCACCCTCACACGGTTCAGCAAATATGGGCTGTCTTTGGCAGGGCGCGAGTAGATCTTTTCGCCTCAAAAGACAATCATCACTGCCCAATTTATTTTTCAAAGGAACAGGACGCATTGACCCAAGAATGGCCCAATCTCCTGTTATACGCATTCCCTCCTATCGCTCTGCTGCCACAAGTCATCAGGCGAGTGCGGGAACAGAAACTCAAAGTCCTGTTAGTGGCTCCATTCTGGCAGAACCAGCATTGGTTTCCAGATCTTCCCAGGCTGCTCTCAAGAGCACCATGGGCCGTGCCACTGAGACGAGATCTCTTAACACAGGCGAACAGAACGATATGGCACCCCCAACCGGAATTGTGGGCGCTGCACGTTTGGGCTCTAGACGGGAGCCTTTAAGTCTCCCTGAGTCGGTTTTGAGTACTATTTCACAAGCTAGAGCACCCTCTACGAGGCGGCTCTACGATCTCAAGTGGTCTGTCTTTTCCGCCTGGTGTTCCACCCGCGGTACGGACCCAATCTTATGTGACATATCTGTGATATTGTCCTTCTTGCAAGAGCTGTTGGATAAGGGGAGATCCCCTTCTACGCTCAAGGTCTATGTTGCAGCTATAGCGGTATTCCATGACCTTGTAAACGGTCAATCTGTGGGAAGAAACGACTTGGTCGTTCGTTTCTTAAAGGGGTCAAGGCGGATTAATCCCCCTCGCCCCATCACGGTTCCGTCTTGGGACTTACCCACAGTGTTGAGGGCCCTGAAGGGCCCTCCCTTCGAACCGCTTCAGTCCATAGGCCTTCGCCCCCTGACGTTGAAGACTGCCCTGCTATTGGCATTAGCATCAGTCAAACGCATGGGTGATTTACAGGCGCTCTCTGTGAGCCCCGTTTGCTTGGAATTCGGGCCAAATGACTCTAAGGTCATCCTGAAGCCAAGGCATGGGTATGTTCCCAAAAGTCTCTCTACACCCTTTAGAGACCAGATTATTTCCCTTTTGGCTCTTCCTCCTACGGAGCAAGACCAGGGATTTAACCCTCTCTGCCCTGTCAGGGCTCTGAGATGTTATATAGAGCGTTCTGCCCCTTTTAGGCAGTCAGAACAGCTGTTTGTATGTTTTGGTGGCCGCACCAGGGGATGTTCGGTCACAAAACAGAGATTATCCAAATGGATTGTGGAAGCCATCACGCTGGCTTACTCCTCTTTGGGCCTACAATGTCCCATGGGAGTAAGGGCCCATTCGACGAGGGGCATCGCCTCGTCTTGGGCGTGGTCTAGTGGGGTTTCCATTGCAGAGATTTGTGCGGCGGCAGGCTGGGCCTCACCGTCCACATTTGCTAGATTCTATAACTTGGACGTTCCAGTCTTACAGACTCGGGTCCTTTCCACATAGTGGTATGTTTTACCAGTATGTTATATATAGTGCGTCTTGGCCTCTGTGGAGCTCCAAGTGTGCTTATTCCTTGGAACGGATGTTTATCAGGCTATCTGATCGAACAAATTGGCCCTTATTAGCCCTTTAGTGCTAGGGTCATGTTAGTCGTTCCTCTACCTTAGCAACGGCGGGATTGTACTGGTTCCCCATAAGCGTCTTTACAGACGCAGTACGAGTGAAAGTATCGAAAGGGAACGTACTCGGTTACTTTCGTAACCTCGGTTCCCTGAGGTACGGGAACGAGTACTGCGTTGCTGGCCGTGCTAGGTAGCTGCACGACTCAGTCGTCGCTTCAGTCGAAGTACCTGAGTTCCCTATGGCGAAATGCTCGCTTATATAGCCAGATGCTCCGCCCCTTTTGGCGCGATCGGGCGCGAATCATCGCCATAGGTTTGTGCATCTCCGCTGCCGAGCCATTGGTTCGTTTCTTTAACACTGCACGAACCAATGGCCGTGCAGTTACACTGCGTTATTGAAATGCTTCAGTCTCAGGAGAAAAGGAGCTTTTCCCATAAGCGTCTTTACAGACGCAGTACTCGTTCCCGTATCTCAGGGAACCGAGGTTACGAAAGTAACCGAGTACGTTTTGTAGCATTGTTTTAAATGGATCTCATTAGTGTTATCTATGCAGTGCAGCAGTCTGTGGCCTCAGATGACACAGAAACCTGACAAACACAAAGTTTAATTCTGTTGAAAGGGAAAATGTTTTTGACTAAAATATTTTGATTTTGACCTGGAAGTCTTAGATTATGTTTATAGTTGTAAATGAAAAGTTGAACTGTCTCATCAATTGTTAGCAATCAAGAATAACAGTAAAAACTAAACGATTGATTTTAATCTACACAAACAGCGGTTGAGAAAAGCCCAGAAACACATGGTCACTCAGCAGGACTCACTCACACTGATCTTACTGTCTATATGAGGATTTATTACACATTTATTCTGATGTTATTTCACTGACAGAAGTTCAGCTGCAGTATTAATGTCATGAACAGAACACAAGAGACTCTAAAACATCTCACTGTTACTGATTCATCATGCAGCTCAAAGCATTATAGGTAGAATCTCTCATCAGTCTATTCTGATTCATCAACACAGTTTCACTGATGATCCAGAACCAACCCAAAACCCAGGATAGAGCGGCTGAGTGAATGTGGTGTGGACTGTGTGGATGAGGCTCATTGTGTCAGAGACGCTGTAGAAGGACAGAGTTCCTGCACTGTGATCCACAAACACTCCTACAGATCTGGCCATTAAAAATGCGTCTATTTTCACGCGGCAGCCTGCAATTCGGCACGCGTGGGCACGCGTCCTGCCGCAGCGGCTTTTTTAGATTTTTTTACAACGTTGTTGCACTTCATATAATATCCACCAGGTGGCGCAAGGAACAACATTCTGTAGCCAAACACCATGGCCAGCTCTAGGGGGCGTTGGTCACAAATACCAGTACAATAGTTCAATGATTCCTCTTTCCTGAAATTATGGTTCAAACCAATAGCAAAAAGATAGCCTATTCATAAGCAGGTGCAGTTGTATTGTTATTTTGTTTTCTTTCTTTGTTTTCCTGACGAACATTTATGAGACTGCATCGGAAACAGAAATGTTAATTTCGGTTATTTTATTTCTCCAACCGACAACTGACGTAAACCGCTAAATTCATTTTCAGGGATTAATTATACACAAGCAAGAAGCAGCATAAACATCAGAACCTCACGTGCAGAGCTTATGCACAGAGAAAAACCCAATAAACCTATATATAATAATAAATAAAATAGGCCCACATAAGAAATATATGTTTTTCTTTTCTGAATGAATAATAATTTAACAAATTAATAAGTAGCAAGCCTATATGCAGAATTTTAGGCAATTTCTGTGATGCGCCCTTAAACCAGCATCTTGTTTCCATTTTTTTTTTTTTTTACAAATAGCCTACGCGTTTTTTTTTTTTAGTTTTTTTTTTTATTTTTATTGTGATTGTACACAAATAACAGAAATATGTAAAATATCATAGTTTTAAGCAATGCCGTACTCTTGAACGAGTATTGTAAGCTGTATCCACTTTATTAAGGGGAAAAAAATCAAGTGATCCTGACGGCGCCGCGGGCAGTTAAATTACTCGACAACTTTCACCTTCAGAATAAAATACATTAGGCTATATATTTCATCGTTTTAAAGCAACATCAAATTAAGATATGCATGTTTAAGAGGTAGTTCGTCTTTTTCTTTTTCTAAGATACACAATTTTAGATACACTGACAATTAATTTGAGAAGAGACAGATAGAAATGGGAAGGATAAATATAAACTACAGTATTTTTGCGATTTTGGTGCTTAGAAATTTATTCTAAGCGGGCCGCGGGCGAATAATATAGTTAATATAGCGCGGAGCGGGTGGATGCGGAATAAAACCTCGTGGAAGCGGGACTGGAAAAGCACTTTGTTATATCCTATAGACTATTTAGATACTTCATCATCAAGCAAAAATTTATTCATAAGCAGGAGCAGTTTTATTATTATTTTCTTTCATTTTTTTCCTGTTGAACTTTTATTAGACTGCATTGAAAATAGAAATGTTCATTTCTGTTTTTTTTCCAAACGACAACCGACACGTTTAGTTATTATTAACGACAAGATTGTGTTAAATTACATTTAAATTGAAACGTGGCTGTGACACATTAATAACAGCTAAATTCGTTTTGAGGGGTTAATTGTACACAAGCAAAAAGCAGCATAAACATCAGAACATCACGCGCAGATCTTATGCACAGAGAAAACCCAAAAAAGCTGTATGTAAAATAAATAAAAATGCCCATATGCGAAATATAAATTTCTTAATGAATAATAATTTAACAAAACGAAATAAAATAAAATTAATAAGTAGCAAGCCTATATGCAGAATTGTAGGCAATTTCTGTGACGCGCCCTTGAACCAGCATCTTGTTTACATTTTTTTTTTTTTTTTTACAAATAGCATACACATCTGTTTTTTCATTGTGATTGTACACAAGTAACAGAAATATGTAAAATAGCATAGTTTTGAGCAATCCCTTACTCTTGAACGAGTATTGTAAGCTGTATCCACTTAATTAAAGGGGGGAAAAAACGTGATCCTGACGGCGCCGCAGGCAGTTAAATAACTGGACCACTTTCACCTTCAGAATAAAATACATTATATATTTCAGCGTTTTAAAGCAACATCAAATTAAGATATGCATGTTTAAGAGGTAGTTCCTCTTTTTCTTTTTCTAAGATACACAATTTTAGATACACTGACAATTAATTTGAGTAGAGAGGAATAGAAATGGAGAGGTTAAATATAAACTACTGTTTTTATAGAGTTAAAAATTAATTTATTTATTTATTAGTATTATTACTATTATTATTTTGATTTGTTTTTGCGATTTTGGTGCTCAGAAATTTATTCTAAGCGGGCAGCGGGCGAATAATATAGTTATAGCGGGAGCGGGTGGATGCGGAATAAAACCTTGTGGATTCGGGATTGGAAAAGCACTTTATTGTTATATCCTGTAGACTATAATTCATCATCAAGCATGGGCGTTGGAAGCAAAATAAATGTGGGTGGGTCCTCCCCCAGAAAAATAAATTCTTTAGTATATGCCATTTTCTGTAGTCTGGTGCCTTTTATTTAATTTTTTACACAATGCAAATACTCCATATTTACAAATATTACAAAAGACGGCTGTTCTGCAACATTTTCAGTGGCGTAAGTGATAATACGAGTAACCTATCGTTTTTGACGCGGGAGACCCGAGTTCGCATCCGCCTTATGGTGAAATCATTTTCGAAATCGTCTCCCTTTTCACTTATATCACATCGGAAAGGCATTTGTTTATTTGTTAGTTAATGAAATAATTGAAAAGTTGAAATAAAGTATCAACTAGGGTTAGGTCACCTACCGTAAGTGTATCTGAGCACTATACTGTACTTTTAGGAGTGTTAATAATTAATTTTATTATTATTATTATTATTATTATTATTATTATTATTGTCTTTAGATTTGTTCTTACATTTTGATGCCGTACATTATTATGACGCACTGTCCATGCAGTTTTTTTTTTTTTTTTTTTTCTTAAAAACTAACTGAAGTGAAAGGGAAGAAACCCATGTAGATTTGGCCTAATGTCCATAAATAGGCTACTATAGCCTAGTATTATATCCTAATATAGAAAATAATTTAGACAAATAAACAGAAGGCTCACTTTTGAAAACAATAAAGCTTAGCCTATATGACTGACAACGAATACAACAATTGTTAAGTATCAAAAGTGCTCCAGTGAGTTATGCAATTTTTTTTTCACCTTTTTTTCTTTTTCTTTTTCTTTTTTAAAGTGGAAAAGTAGTTCTTCTATTTCGGAGAAGTTCATTAAGTCTGTCTCTTAACAGCTTCCAGTCACGAACTGCGGGTACTCCGACCAACGATCAGTAAAAGTTTTTTTTTATTTTTTTTTATTCATCTTTAAACAGCTCCGATTTACATCATTTTAGCCTGGAACTAGGCTTAAGTCTGTTCTGGGAAACCAAAGGGAAGTGTATTTTTTTTAATCAGTTTTCTGAAAAGTAGCCGTTAATGAGGCATCAGAGTTAAGCGGCATGCAGTATAAAGAGCGAAATGTTTATGAATGGCAGAGTGGGGGTGGGGTGGGGTGTTGAATGCTGTCTGTTGCCTTGTTGTAATCAACATTTGGAGACTTGGGGGTGCTGGGGGCGGATTCCGACTGCATTCAGTTGCATTTCGAATTCAGCATTCAAATGCATGCCAGGGAGAAGGGGAAAGCTTTCCTCACACGCTCCACTTTTTTCAAAACATTAGTGTCCAACCTGACACGCGGGTCAGTGGATAAACAACCCGAACCCGACCGTTTTCAAATAACCCACCCGCAACTCGGACCGCAGAATAAAAAAAATAAATATTGTACCCGACCCGCCTCCTGACCCGTATGTTTAATACTAAAGTGATTAAGCTGGAGATGCAGTCTGAAATATCCCGACATCAGAAATCCATTGGTGTACAAGCTAAAAAATAAAATTAAAATAAAACAATGTGTCCTGTTGTAAAGTCGTTGCCGTATTGTTGTGTATGAAGTTCAGATGTTATTATTTTAAGAAATATATATGTTTTAGGATTCTCCTTATTTTTGTTTTAGACATCCATCAATTACGGTGAATAAAAAAAATTCCGCGCTGGTGTAAACAAGACTTTCGCTTCTACTTTTGAGACCGGTGTTCTGACGTTTTTCTAAAAAAAAAAAAATAAGAATTCAAAATTTATTGTCATAAAAACAGAAGGTGAATATAATTCAAAAATGTTAAGTATTTGCTGATTAAAGAAAACATGAAGGATGCCGCTTAATATTTGGCTTTTACGTGAACTTTAAAGCATATCCCTCATTCCATTTGTTTTATTTGTTTTGTAATCTTTATATTATTTTCGTGAAATGTATTTTTGCTCAACATGCATTTCTCGTGGCCACGAGTTTAATGAATAAACCAACCTGCGTGACATTAGTAACCCAGAATTATTTGAGATTTCGTTTTGAGTTAAGAAATTGTTTGCCTATATTAATTGTTATAGAAATTAATACAATATAAAATAATTATACAGGCGATGCTGTATATGCTAATGCTGTCTGTGCGCAATGTAGACAGCTTTCACAAGTGTTTACATGTATTACATGTTGGCCTCAAATTAAATAGCCCTGCAAGAAACATTTCATGTATCCCACAATCTTGTCCATTGACTGACCTTCTTTTTTTCCCATTATATTTGTATTATTCGTTTGTATTCGTTATTTTTTCCTTCATTTTGATCTCGTTACATAACATTCTGAATGTAAATGATACTGTAAAGGTGCTATGACTGGGGTTTTTACTGGAATGCAGTATAAAGGTTAAATTTAACATATATTGTATTTTATTTAGTCTAACTAATAGACAAATAACTGAAGAGTGAATCATTCACATAGTTTCATTTGGAAATAATTTATCGTCACACAGTAAAATAGGCCTACATTCCTTCTCTTAACTAAAGAATTGAACATATAAAATATGAATTGAACATATTTTATTTTGTTTAGTCCAATTAACAGACTAGACTATATAAATATTAAACTGTTTTACTGAGAAATGAATCATTCACGTAGTTTCATTTGTAAATGAAAACATCATGTATCGTCACACACGGGGATAAATACAATCAAAAAGTCAAAACGTAATTGGCATAATTGTCAGGCGTTAAAAATAAATAGCCCTAACCAGGTATTGAAATAATAATAACCTATAATAAGAATAAATAATAAGTGATTTAGAGCTATCTACTTTTTTCTTTATTGTGAATCGCTTAACCTAAATAACTTTATATATGCTATTTGGCATATATTTAGCAAATATTGTGAACTACAATTATGCCAATAAAGTTTTGACTTTATGATTGTATTAATGCCCGTGTGTGACCATACGATTTACAAATGGAACGTGAATGATTCACTCGACAATGAAACACTATATAGGTTATAATTAGACTAAAAATGAATATATGCCATATAGTATAATCAAAGCTTTCATGGCATGTCAGCATTTATCATTTAGATTCGGAATGTTAAGAGATCGAAATTAAGGGGGACATACTGAATATAAACGAATAATACATTTATTACAGAAAAAAAGGATCAATTAATGGATAAGACTTAAGGATGCATAAAATGTTTCTTGCAGGGCTATTTAATTTGAAGTACTTGTATGTAATAAATTCTTGATAAACTTTTGAATGCTGTCTACATCGCGCACAGACATTCGATTATACAGCATTGCCTATTGTTAATATATAACTTAATATTGAATTAATTCCTATAACAATTAATAAAAACATTTCTTAACTCAAAATAAAAAATATTAATAAACCTATCTCTGATAATCCTGGGTTATGGTTACGCAGGTTTGTTTATGCATTAAACATAAGGATGTCGTTACCTCGACAAAATAATCTTGTGGCCACGACATAATATGACATTCCCAGGAATTAATATCTCGTGGCAATGACAAAAAGTAATATGACGTTCCTACGAATTCATTTGTGTGGCCACGACAAACATAAGTGAACCGAAGGTGTCCCCTCCAGGTTACCGTACCTTTTAGTTTGCAGCAATGTTTTCAGCCTGCTCCAGTCCAGTGCGTTACATGACTGCCCCCTACTGATCATGTCTTTCCTATGTCATTGTATTTTCCGTGTTCCTTTGGAATACACCGGCGTCACGCGAGACCACTTTACTTCCCGCGCGCATTTTAAATGGCCAGATCTGTATTCTACTGCTGATGGACTTTACAGGGAGATCAGTGAATATGTTATTGTGTCTGAATGAGTATCTGGAGCGAGTGCAGTACAAACTCCAGGACTGATCATTAGATCCAAAGAAACACTCATCACCCTGCCCCTTCCTGCTGATGCTCTTATATGACACTGATATAAACACACCTTTATCTCCACTCCACTCAATCTCCCAGTAACAGCGTCCACACACACTCTCTCTACACAACACCTGAAGATAATAATCAAATCTGTCTGGATGATCAGGATACGACTGAACTGTTTTGGTGAAAGTAATCACTCTGTTGTTCTCAGACAGACAGAGGAGTTTATCCACTGTGTTCAGATCCAGAGTGAGCTGATGGGAATCTGATGGAGATAAAACACATCAGAATCAGGAATTATGAATCTGTTTGATCTTTTCATGTAGCTGAACTCTTCATGTTCAGTGTATCATCAGTATCTCAGTACAGATGACCAGATATCCTGTGCAAATCATCATTTACATCAGCAATTAAAAACCTTCTACAGGAAGAACATGAACACATTCAGTGAGTTTTTCTGCTTGTTTTCTTACTGACTTACATTGTAGGAAGTCCTTCCTGGTCCTGGGAACAATGTTGGTGAATGTGACTGTGGAAATCAACAGACATGAACAGCGTGATTCTCATGATCCTGCATCCATTTCTAAGACATTTCTAATATGATGTTCTCAATAATATGAGATGATGATGGACTCGTTTCTGAGAGCAGATGAATCTCCAGGACTTTACCTCTGTCTGAGATCTTCTTGAGCTCCTCTTTGCAGAAATCCTCCAGTTTGTCTCTCAGCTGATGAACAGATTCTCTCAGAGCATCAAAAGAGACGAGAGAACTGAAGGGATCATAATTTCTGTCTGTAGATTCAGGAGGTGCTGAGAGAGACTGGAAACTCTACAGAAAACAGAAATCAAAACTCATCAGCTCCACACTTCACCCAATAACCTGCACCAACATCAGATTTGACTGATCTTTAGTAACTCACCTCAATCCAGCACTTTCACAGCATCAGCTTCATTCTTCGTATGATTAGATTGACCATTATTTATAACTTTAGAGCGGTTAAGGACCCTTAAGACACGCTCAGGTTTGGTTTGGTTTCAATACACTGAAGCATTGCTAATATACAGCCTGACTTCATGTTTGAGGTCTTCGTGGTTAAATTCATCAACGTGTTACAGGCAAATAAAAATGTATTTTATTAGGTTTGAGGATCACCTGATCCAAGTTTAATGAACGTTACCCAGAATCGGTACTATCAGGTTTACTGAATTCACCATGATGTAATAAATCAGAAAGAAAAATGAGGTAAAAAGATTAAATATTTTGAACTGTTGGTGGTGCTAGTGGAGTTAGACAGCTAAATATATCTTCCAGCTCAAGCACATCAATGGAGTCTCATTGTAGGGTTGAGTAGATTTGCTCAGGAAAAGCAGCTGAAAGCTAAAATTAGATTGACTATTATTTATAATAATCCTGTTCTTCTAGATCTCTGTTACCTGCAGGAACTGGATGTGATCCTGTGTGTGTGAAAGCTGCTCCAGCTCAGCGTCTCTCCTCCTCAGATCATTGATCTCCTGCTCCAGTCGCTCCAGTCGTCCTTCAGCTCGACTCACTGCTCGCTTTTCCTGATCTCTGATCAGCCGTATCAGCTCAGAGCGGCTTCTCTCAATGGAGCGGATGAGCTCAGTAAAGATCCTCTCACTGTCCTCCACTGCTGTCTGTGCAGAGCGCTGTTAGGACACACAGTGATTCAGGCTTCAGTGGGACTGAAAGAGACAAGAGAGTCTGAACTGAGACTGAGACAAACTTCTCTTCTTCTCCAGACTCACCTTATGAGACTCCACAGCCTCTCTCAGCTGCTGAACATCTTTCTCTCTCTGCTGGATTCTCTGCTGGAACGTCTTCTGCGTCTCCTTCAGCTGCTTCTGCAGGACAAACGGATGATAGTGAATGTCACAGAAAACTACTGCCACTAAATCATCATCTGAACAGATGAATCCAGTAAAAGTAGAGCTGATAACTAATGGTTGTAGGTTTAATCTCCAGAAGTCATGATCAGTTACAATCATAATACATGAATTCACACTGAAAGCGTAAGCATTTACAGTATCATGAAAGTGAAACTGACATAGACGTAGAGATTCCCACTGACAGTGTTTCCATTTAATTAAGCAGAGGCTCTACACAGAAAATAAACAGATCACTGCACTGAGTATTAACTTGATCTCTAGTTTTAAATACCTGTTTCTCTGTCCTCTGTGCTGCAGCTGATACAATGTCATGGTTTTTATGTTCAATAATCGTACACAGCACACATATACATTTCTGATCAGTGCGACAGAAAACCTCAAGAATCTTCTCATGTTCCTGGCAGATCATCTCCTGCAGTCGTCCAGTGGCATCAGTCACTTTGTGTGGTTTACGTGAATGAAACTCCTCATGACGGTCAAAATGAGTTTGACAGTATGATTCCTGACACACCAGACAGGACTTGACTGCTTTGTATTTTCTTCCAGTACAGACGTCACACTCCACATCTCCAGCTCCAGCGTCACAGTCAGCAGGAAGTTTGGTCTTCTTCAGTTTCTCCACCACTTCAGCCAGCATGGTGTTTCTAGCTAAAGCAGGTCTTGGACTGAAGGTCTGTCTGCACTGAGGGCAGCTGTAGACTCTCATCTGATCCTCCTGATCCCAGCAGTCTGTAATACAGCTCTTACAGTAACTGTGTCCACAGGAAGTGGTTACTGGATCCTTCAGGAGATCCAGACACACTGGACACAAGAACTCATCCTGAGAAACTCTTGCTTCTGCCATTTTACTGCACGAATACAGAGACAGAAACACACAACAGCTCAACTACACTTCAGTTTCTCTTTTCCTGAAATCATGTGATTCCCGTTTCCTGGTTCTGTGTTTGAGTCACGTGTGCAAAACAAAAGTGTCTGTGAGTCTGTAAAGCAGATCACACACACACACACACTGATTTCCATGTTTTATGGGTTTATGTTTTATGTAATGTGCAGTATTTTCTACTGTAAAAACGGTATTTATATTCAAATTTATTTTATTAGGATAAACCCCTTGAGATGCAACATCTCGTTTTCAAGGGGGTCCTAAAATACATCACGACCATCACAAAAGAACAATAATAAAATAAACAAAAGTACAATTATACATATTGGACAAACAAATACATACAGAACCACAAAAAAAAAAAAAAAAAAAAAACACAATAATAATAACCGAAATATACCGAACTTTACAACCGTTAGATCAAATTGGCAGAAATACATTTGAGATTAAATATATTCACATTGTGTCAGCATCATACATTACAAGAGCAGTCAATCACAAAGTAAGAAGACAAGGTATGCTTAAACATCCCAAATGAAGTGATGGATCTAATATCGGAAGGTAAGTTATTCCAATCTAAAGTGGCTTTGAACATAAAAGCTCTTTTGCCAACTGTCTTCTTGGCTCGGGGGACAGAAAAATAAAGCTGAACAGAATGCCTCAAATGATAATTTGAAGTAATAGGAACAAAATACTGTTTTAAATAAAGCGGGTAATTGTAATGAATACATTTGAATATTAATTGAAACCAGTGCATTTGTCTTCTTATATTTAAAGATGGCCAATTCAGGGCATAATACATTGTGCAATGATGGGTGAGAAAAGGGCATCCAAGGACAAATCTGCATAGTCTGTTATAAGCGGTTTTAAGACAGGAAAGTTCTGATTTTAAAGAATTTTGGTAAACAACGTCACAATAGTCAAAAATCGGAAGTATAAGTTGTGAAGCGAGTTTCCTGCGCACACTATAAGTGAAGCAGTTACGAGATCGATATAAAACATTAATTCCATAATTGACTTTACGTAAGATATGACCAATATGAATTTTGAAAGAAAGCTCAGAATCTAGCCATACACCAAGATATTTAAATTTTTCAACTTGAGGCAGAGGAGTACGGTCAGAACAAGTTATTATACAGGAATTGGTTTCAGATTTGAGTTTTTGTCTAGTACCAAAAATCATGAGATATGTTTTAGTTTTGTTGAGCAATAATTTGTTATAAGAAAGCCAATCCTGTAAAATTTTAAAATCATACTGAAGACACGCTTGAATTTGGGGAAGATCATGTTTAGATGTATATAAGACGGTGTCATCGGCATAAAGTTGAGCACAACAGTTATTAAGAATTGATGGCAAGTTATTAACGTAAATAGAAAAAAGTAGTGGTCCCAAAATTGAGCCCTGGGGCACACCTCTTTGCTGAGTTAGCAGATTAGATTTATTTCCATGTAGGATAACACATTGTTTTCTATTATGGAGGTATGCACTAAACCACAATACAGCATTTTTAGAGAGACCAGTAGCATAGAGCTTATCTAAAAGAAGATAATGATCAACAAGGTCAAAGGCTTTAGTCAAGTCGATAAATATTGCACCTGTAAGTTCCCCATTATCTGCAGCAGAAAAGACATCATTAGTGAATTTAAGAAGGGCAGTAGATGTAGAGTGGTTAGACCTAAAGCCAGATTGAAATGGTGATAATATATTGTTTGCACTAAGAAAGTGTGAGAGTTGATTATAAATTAATTTTTCAAACACTTTAGCAATAGAACATATAATAGAAATAGGTCTGTAATTGTTAAGATCTAGTACATCTCCTCCTTTATGTATTGGAGTAATGCGTGCGCACTTCCAGATAGCAGGTAACTCACATGAAGACAAAGAGAGATTGAATAAATCAGTTAGTGGATACATAAGTACATGGGATGCTAGTTTGATCAACTTATTATCTAAACCATCCAGTCCAGCACCACTGTTACCTTTTAGTTCATTTATGACATTCTGCACTTCATCTGGTTGAATTTTTTTAAAATAAAAAGAACTGTGATTGGGCAAAGTATTATTTAAAAAAACAGTACCCAGATCAGATTCGGGTATTGAGGTAGGACAAACAGAAGAGAAATGATGATTAAATGCTTCAGCAATAGATAAAGAATCATGTAAAATTGTATTTAAAACTCGTATTTGATTAATACAATGTTTTTCTGATGTTTTAGTAATAGTTTTAATTTTTTTCCAGAATTGTCTTGGATTCTTAAAATCATTACTGAGGCTATCCTTATAGTAATTGGATCTTGCATTACGGGTTTTAGTCTTACTCATATTTCTCAGCTGCCTGTATATTTCCCAATCTACATTAGCCCTTGTACGCCGAAAAATTGACCATGCTTTATCCCTCTGCCTAAAAAGACTAATAAGTTCAGAGTCAATCCAAGGGAGATGTTTACCCTTCACCAAGACAGATTTCCAGGGAGCATGTTTATCCAGAACATCAGTAAACTCGGTATAGAAGAAATCCCATGCGTCTTGAACATTAGGTATAAGTTGGTATCTGTCCCAATTTATTGCTATCAGATCATTAAAAAATAAATCTGAATTCAATTTATTATATTGTCTAATTTTAATAAGTCTTGGTGGTGATTAAGGTAATTTAATCTTCCATACACAATATACTATCGAGTGATCACTAAAGCAATCAGACATAACACCTGCTCTTAAAAATCTATCTGGATGTGAAACAAGTATCCAGTCAAGCAGGGATTGAGAAGTAGGAGTGATACGAGTTGGTTCCTTAATTAATTGTGAGATATTTAAATTACTAAATAAAATTTTCATTTTATGAGATGATTTATCTAACCAGTTTTTATTGAAATCCCCAAGTAAAATAATTTCGTTATTACAGGAAATGGAGTTAATAGTGGATATCAGGTGATCAAAAGTTTCAGCTGGTGAAGAGGGTGGTCTGTATATGCTCCCAATAATTAAGCTTTTATTTTCATGAAAAATTACTTTAACAAAAACACATTCAAAGTGCAGAGGCTCAACTGTAGGTATGGAAAACTCAGATATGAGCTCAGAGGAAACATATATAGCCACACCCCCACCTCTGGAACTCCTATCAGATCTATATAGTATATAGTTTGGAAGATTAATCTCAGTATCTGATATATTACTATTAAGCCATGTTTCAGAAAGAGTTATTATGTTAGGTTTATGTAATACAACCCATGCACGAAGTAGGTCAATTTTAGGGATAAGACTCCTAATATTTAAATGTACAATTTTTATTCCTTTAGCATCACTCATAGACAAAGCTAATTTTAGTACTGTTACTATGGTCACTGCTGCTCAAACATAACTGTAAAAGTATTTGGATCCCAAAAAATAATACATAATTAGAGAGGTTGCAAGATTCATTTGATACAATAAAACAAAAACACGAACACACATTACATAAACCCACATACAAAACTAAACACAAAAAAACATTACCCAAGCAAAGCCCAGCAACCCCAGACACCATGTTCCGGGGAATTTCTGTGAGTAAACAAAATTATGTTGGAAAAGAACATCTATTAGTCTCAAGACTCAGTCTGCATTAATATGAAAATAATAAAAAGTGTAGCTCAAAGAGTGCTTTACAGGCAGCATTTAAAGTCAGTAAGGGAAAAGAAAAGGAAAAGGAAAAACAAAAGCAAAAACAGTTAGCATGATGTAAACCAACAACAACTGAGACTGAGAGCAATCACCTCTTGTATCTAACTATAACACCAAAAGAGTGTCAAAAAAAAAAAAAAAAACTTGCGACAGCAAGATTTAGACAAACAACCACTGAAAGCAATTACACATAGCATCTAACAGAAAGTATCAACAACACCTCAACAAACTTAACAGTCGCGTTGTCATATTATGAACTAGAAAAATAATAATAAATAAATAAAAAATAGATAAATAAAAATAAAAAATAAATAAATAAATGCTTGCAACAGCAGGATATAAACAAACAACAACTGAAAACAATCACTGGTTGCATCTAACAACATCAAGCTATAACACAAAAGGAGTGTCAACAACACCTCAAAAAAAAAAAAAAAAAAAAAAAAAAAAAAAACCTTTACAGTCGCGTTGTCAAATAAAGAGAGAGAACAAGAGTGCTAATTTGTTGTTCAACAGTTCTGTTGGTATGCTCGTGCAACAGCTAGCTCATACATGCCTCACCTCATCAGGTAACTTATGGAGAAGTTAAATTGGACATGAAAGCAGCTTCAGCGTCTTTGTGGCAACTAAAACGCTGCTGTTTTCCATCAACAATAACACACAGCGTACAAGGATACCGGAGAAAGTACTTCATATTGAGATCACGGAGCTTACGTTTGACAGGATCAAAGTTCCGACGTCTCCTTGTCAGATCGGCACTGAAATCTGGATAGATAAAGATGCGACTCTCGCTATATTCCAGCAGATCACACACACACACACACTGATTTCCATGTTTTATGGGTTTATGTTTTATGTAATGTGCAGTATTTTCTACTGTAAAAACGGTATTTTCTATCCCCTTGCCCTAAAACTACCCTCACACTAAACTTTCTCCATTTTTAGATTTTCAGTTTCAATTTCATTTTGAATTTGAATTATTGACAAGTGTCATTTAAGAAAACTGAATATTATATGGCATTTAGCATAGTTCTGAATTATTTTTTTTTTTTTTTACTTGAATATTAAACATTCAAAATTTAACACAATTGATTTTTATGGCAGTTTTTTTTTTTTTAATTGACATGGATTTTCAAACAGGGGATTTTTAGTTCTGAATTCTTAGACTGCAAATATCCAGTTTTTTAATAATACAAATTTACGTTTTCAAGAAATTCGGAACATCAAATTCAATATTCAAAATTAAAACGCAGAAATTCAGGTCGTACAGAAAGTAGGTCAGAGGTTATCCACAGGGAAGAGTAAATGATCTCCGAAAAGTCGAACGAAGCATTTACTATGACCAAGAGGGCAAATGTTCGGTTCACTAGGCCTTGGTTACACTAGTGCGCTTTCGTTTTAAAACGTCGTTTTAAAATGAAAATGATCCTTGCCTACACTAGCGTTTTCTCTGTGTTTCAGAAAGTATCTCAGTCTACACTTAGCAACCGAAAACGCATGTAACATGACCATTCATGCAGGTACAACCATAGATATGTAGTTAGATTCCCTATTGCTTTGATAGAGGACGTGCTTGGAGCAATTGAATAGGGAATCTACTTATATAAATCTATGGGTACAACAACGAGCATGATGTTATTGTTTGTATTCTGTTGTATACTGCTGTTCTGCCATGTGATGGCTCAGTGTGTGTGTTTCTATACATTAAACACAATGTTCAACATTTCATCTGTGGAGTTTCTTTGGTAAAATACAGTACACAGAAAAGCCTATGGGTGGAACAAGGTTGAGGTACAAAAATTGTATATTTTAAATATCACATCAAATTTCTGTAGCTTGCACTTGTTCCATCCATTTGCTGTTCTACAAAGTGTCACTGGTATTAGTAGATGGTTAGAAAACTATGAACAACTGATCTGTAAAGTGTGAGTTAATATATTAGTTAGGTGTTAGTTATTAGCTTATGTATGTTATTGGGACGTTATTCTAAAGTTGCAACTATTCCTCATTTACTAACAGTTAATAAATGAAGAATAGTTGCAACTTTAGAATAAGATCCCAATAAAATATATAAACTATTAACTGATACTTAACAAGTCTTTAGTAAGTAATTTACTAACAGCTTGTTCATGATCTATTACTAATTTATTAGGTATAGTTATAAATCATTAAAATACAGTTAACAAGTCATTTATAACTTATTAACTAACAGCTTGTAAGTTATCTATTGGCTATCTATAAGGCACAGTTATAAATAATTAACAAACTATTAACTGTTATTTAACAAGTCATTTATAACTCATTAACTAACAGTTTATTAATGATCTATTAACTAGTTATAACGGATAGTTATTATAAAGTGTTACCGACTTTTCATTAAGACCCTAAAGAATCATAAAAATGGGCATCCGATGGCCCACTTTAATAAAAAAATATTAATTATTTTTAAATTCTTATCACTGATTTTATTTGCACTCAATGTTTTGCATTCAGCTAATATATTACACAGCTAATGGCTCTATAAAAATAATGAACGAATAATGTATAAACTTTTTTGGGGGGGAAACATAATTTTGCTAAGTCAGTATGCTTCCTCAGATTTGATGGTGAAGTTTTAAAGCCAGCCATTTACCTGATAAAAGTTGTAACTAAAGTAGCAATGTGTGTGCTTCATGCATGAAAACACTGATCATTGATTGTCACATCAGGCATACACGTATGAGGTACCGTTTACCATATTTAATGTGCATATGATACAATAAAAATGTAATGTACTTCTCAAGATGAAATGAAATTGTAAGGAGTAAAAAGTACTGTATTTTCTTCAGAAATGTAATCAAGTAAAAGTACAAGTAGTCAGTTTAATTTGTACTTGAGTAAAGTACAAATCCCCCGAAATAATACTTAAGTACAGTAATCAAGTAAAATTACTCAAGTATTTTACACCTCTGATTTTATGTTCCGAATTTCTTCCTCATCTTGAAAACCTGAAACTGTATTTTTAAAAACCGCATATTTGCAGTCTAAGAATTCAGAACAAAAAATCAGCTGTTTAAAAAATCCATGTCAATTTAAAAAAAAAAAACTGGCGTAAAAATTTCAATTGTGTTAGGTTTCAAATGTTCAATATTCAAGTAAAAAAAAACTAATTCAGAACATGTGTCACATAATATTCAGTTTTGTTGACATGACATGAGTCAATAATTCAGATTTACACAATTCAAATTCAAATAATTTTGTCCTATAATAAGCTCCATAGAAGTAACAGTAACACAAAGTTTGGTGTATGCTTTGCAGAGATACAGAATCGAATGCAGTTTGGCATCATGCCATCAAATTCATGTATGTGGTAAATAAAAAAATTAAAAAATTCACATTAATCTGTAACTTTTTCCTGGCATGGTCTGATGATGATCTTAGTCTAATTTGGTAAAAAATTGGACCAGCATTCTAGGAGGAGTTCTTTCAACAAAAATGGAAATGTGTAGCGGAATTGAAGACAGGAAGTTCGGTTGATTATGGCATAATTAATATCAATGTTCTTGGCATAATCCAAGGAATCTATCAAGTCTCATAAAAACAGGCAAAACTAATCAAAAGTTAATTTTTTTTAATATATTTTATTATAATTTTGTACCACAATGTGGGGCTGCCTCAAGTTTCTTGAGGGCATAGTCCTGAAGACACATGCCAAGTTTTATAATGATATGCCAATGCGTTTGTGAAATATGACATTTTATGACAATGTCATATCCCATGGCTGACATGGGAAAACTGAAAATCATTCGACTCAGTATGCTGCATGCTCTTTGTCAAATTTGTTCATGTGTTATTTGAGAACAGATTGACTAATCCACTTGAACTCCATAACTTTTTGCCAGCATGGTCTGAATATGATCAGAGCCAATTTTGGTGAAAATCAGATAAAGCATCTAGGATGGATTTGAAAAAGTTGTGAAAAATCTTGACCCATTGAAATTTACATACCCATAGTATACATTCAGCATTAGGGAATATGGAATAAAAGCCAAGAGCCAAGGAATAAAAATAAAAAGTATATATTTTTGGCCCTTACAGTTCAAGTTATTGGCATAAACATGTCTAATTTTGAGCTGTTGGTGGCGCTAGAGAGTTTGCATTAGAGACTCCAAAATTGCAAGTATTAACGCTGAGACTGTCCTCTATCTGTGTGCCAAATTTCATAACTTTCCCGGTCGTGGTTCTATGGGCGGCCATAGACTCAAGAGTGGAAAATTAAGAAAACAAATGGAAAGTAGGTGTCTATACACCTTGGTGCTTGGCCCCTAATTCAAAGCAATCAACAAGAAAAGTGGAGATTATCAAAACAGACTCTGAATTTCCTTGAAAGATTATACATTTTTAAGGTTGATAGATACAACTGACAAATACAAAAATGTCCTGTTGGTTTATTTAGTCCTGTCCTGGATAATCTGTTTGACACAACAGATGTTTGTTTATACAAGACAAAATAATAACTGAATTTTCACAAATGAACCATTTATTACTGCTCTTCAGAATCTACATAAGTCAAATCAGGCTTATTTCTATAGCGATTAACACAATACAGATTGTTTCGAAGGATCTTTACAGTAATAAACAGGAAAATAACAGTGTTACAAGGTTTTCTCGATTCATTTGGACCAATTTTCCAAACCATTCATTTAGTTCTCGAAACAAAGACTTCTAACACATTTATCTTTTTCACACGTTTCAAGTACTTCTTACATGTACTGTATTTGTACAGAACTGAGAGACGACTGTCTAGGAGAGATAGATAAAGACTTTTATCAGAAGACTTAGAAACTGCTCTAGTATGGTAGATAATGTCATTACCAAAACGGTAATGCATTTTGGCAGAGGATGCTAAATCTATTTATTTGTTTATTTATTTCTGTACAGTCAGTAACGGTATACTGTAATGTGTGTTCAAATTAACTTTTCTAGTGCTGTTCATCTAGTGAAGATTTTTTCACAGTAGTGTAATGAAAGTAAACTTTTCTAAAAGCTTATTGCTGAATTACACTGTATATGTATCCCTTTATTTATACTGTATATTGTAATAAACAATGACTTGCAAAATGATTCCTGATTCCCAAAAGGAGGTTTTTGTAGCATTGTTTTAAATGGATCTCATTAGTGTTTTCTACGCAGTGCAGTAGTCTGTGGTCTCAGATGACACAGAAACCTGACCAACACAAAGTTTGATTCTGTTGAAAGGGAAAATGTTTTTGACTAAACTATTTGATTTTGACCTGGAAGTCTTAGATTATGTTTATAGTTGGAAATGAAAATTTCTCATCAATTGTTTGCAATCAAGAACAACAGTAAAAAATAAATGACTGATTTCAATCAACAGAAGTAGAGGTTGAGAAAAGCTCAGAAACACATAGTCACTCAGCAGGACTCACACACACTGATCTTACTGTCTATATGAGGATTTATTACACATTTATTCTGAATGTTATTTCACTGACAGAAGTTCAGCTGCAGTATTAATGTCATGAAGAGAAAACAAGAGACTCTATAACATCTCACTGTTACTGATTCATCATGCAGCTCAAAGCATTATGGGCAGAATCTCTCGTCAGTCTATTCTGATTCATCAACACAGTTTCGCTGATGATAAAGAACAAACATTAAACCCAGGATAGAGCGGCTGAGTGAATGTGGTGTGGACTGTGTGGATGAGGCTCATTGTGTCAGAGACGCTGTAGAAGGACAGAGTTCCTGCACTGTGATCCACAAACACTCCTATTCTACTGCTGACGGACTTCACAGGGAGATCGATTGATATCTTTTTGTGTCTGAATGAGTATTTGGAGGAATTGCAGAACAAACTCCAGGACTGATCATTAGCTCCAAAGAAACACTCATTACGTCCCTTTCTGCTGATGCTCTTATATGACACTGATATAAACACACCTTTATCTCCACTCCACTCAATCTCCCAGTAACAGCGTCCACACACACTCTCTCTACACAACACCTGAAAATACACATCAAATCTGTCTGGATGATCAGGATACGACTGAACTGTACCAGTGTAAGTAATCACTCTGTTGTTCTCAGACAGACGGAGGTGTTTATTCACTGTGTTCAGATCCAGAGTGAGCTGATGGGAATCTGATGGAGATAAAACACATCAGAATCAGGAATTATGAATCTGTTTGATCTTTTCATGTAGCTGAACTTTTCATGTTAAGTGTATCATCAGTGTCTCAGTACAGATGACCAGATTCACAAAACTTCTTCTTAACCATTTTCTTCTCATTTTCTAACAAAAGTTAAAAAAGTTAAGAATATTTTATATTCCCAAATATTTATTATTATTTTTTTCTTCTCTATATTTAAACGTTACAACAACACTAGCTATATTTACTACACAGTAGAGATGCTCAGTTAATAGGATTAATAGTAATAGAGATACAGATGACTGATAATGTAAACATCATGTCATAATTATGTGTAACATGACTTTTTGCTGAAATTCATTAACAACTCATCAAAAACAAGTCAGATGGGGAGCTCATTTCTAATTTTAGTCTATAGATATGACAATCTTGGCAGTATAAAAAAGGCAGTATTCAGCACATATAAACCCGGTATACACAGCATTTACTGTAGCAGCGCATACATGTACAGGACTCTTTCACTCTGGAGAGAGCACAAAACACAACACAAATGGGAAAAAAACAAATCACTAGTGTGACAAATATATGGATGGATTGATGGATGAATGAAAAAATGTAATAGGAAAAAAAAGATTTGAAAAAACAAATCTAATAAATTTGTAATAAAAATTAAATCCTGAATTTTTTATTATATTCTGTATCTATTTTTAATTTTTTTTATATCTAACTTTTATTTACTTATTCTTATTCTATATATATATAGTGGGGATAAAACATTCAGCGAAGCCGCTCCTACATCCCGATCTTACGGTGGCTGAGAGAGCTCAACGCGCTGCAACTTAAGAAAACACATGCAAACAGAAAAAAACGACAACAAATTAAGAAAACATCTTCATCCGTTTGACAACACAGGTGCTGCAAATCCTCACAACACAAACACAAATAAAGTCCTTTATAAAAATAAAGTCCTAAAAGTGCTTTAAAGTCCTGTTCTGAACACCATACGCACTTTGAAGTTCCATTTTGAATCAAATAATTTGCGATCTGATTGGAACGCTTCGAAACATTGAATTATTTTGCGACGCAGTGGTAAGCAAGCAAGCATTATAACACAATGAAAATTTATGCACATTTAATCTTTCACAATGTCTACACTTCATGTGTTGTAATTCATGAGCACACAATATTCAGCACTGTGCAAGAACATCTGAGCAGTGAGTGGATTCTAACTTAAGCACCTCTGATTTGCAGATGCGTTCCAGAAATAAACAGATGCTACATTGCTCACACTGCAAACAGGTTTTAAATCGAAACTGCCTATTCTTGCACTTACTAAACATACTTATGTTTTACTAATACACTATATACTAGTTGGTCATGCTGCTTTTGTGCAATAGATGAATAGCCTTTTTTTTTTTTTTTTTTTTGATATATGACTTGAGACTTGACATAATCAAAGAAGATTTGCGACTCGACTTAGACAGCAATGATACAAGACTTGACTTGGACTTGAACCCTGTAGCTCGGCAAGTCTTTATGGCCTAGCTTCTAAAAACGGAGTTCTGATCAATACTGTCAAGGTACACAGATCAGCTGCGTTCTCATGTCTCGTGATCTGTGTGTTTGTTGTGTTGTACGTCATGCTCGCACGTCAGCTGCCAATCAGTCCCGCACCAGGTGCTGCTCATAATCTCAGTCTATTTCCTACTCACCGTTGTCTCTTTTCCTCTGTCAGATGATTGTTCCCCGGACCTTGGCTGTGTGTGTTTGTTTCTTTTGAGTTCGAGTTGGAGTCTTCGTTGGATGTTGTTTGTGTGTTTAACTTTCTGGATTATTCACGGCTCATCCACTGGACTCACCCGCTCAGGATTTCTCATCACAGCACCTTCATCGTCCATCTAGCCCCTGTCTCACCCATCCGAGAGACATCATCATTCATCACCTGCTTGTTTGTATTGTTCCGGTCACTTTCAATAAACTGTCATTCACCTGCATTTGCTTCCTCATCATTTCTACAGCTGTCACAGGATCATCTGACCGCTATGGAAGCAGCAGGCTCTTCTCAACCCACTTCGGCAGAGTTTATGCAAGCCTGTATCTCTCGGATGGACAGCCAGGAGCAGACCATGGGTCAAGCGATCCGTGCTCTTGTGGGGCAGGTGTCCGAGCTCACTCAACCTATGCAACTTCCCGCTGCGTCGCCCACACCGCCCACGCCATCTACTTCCCCACCACCATCCAGCGCTTCAACTTCATCAGAGCCCCGCCTTCCCACCCCGGAACTCTACAGCGGTGAGCCGAACTTCTGCCGAGCTTTCCTCACTAGATGTTCTATGTACTTTGCATTGCAGCCCCGCACTTTCGCTAGTGAGGAAAGCAAGGTAGCGTTTGTGCTCACCCTGCTGTCTGGGAGGGCGGCATCCCCATTGGGAAAATCAAGATCCCTGTGGTGCCTCGTTTACTACACTCTCCGTCGAGATGAAAAGAGTGTTTGACCGCGCGGTGATCTGTGTACCTTGACAAATATAGGCTGGTTGCTGAAGCATATGATCACACTGGTATGATAAGCGCAGCTTTTAGCACTGAGCCAGAGAGGGGCTCACTAAGTGAACGATTGTATTTTTTTATCCACATAATGTTTAGGGTATTTAATGTTTTAGACATTTAAATTACACATAATCACTATAAACCATAATAAGAAAAAGAAACGCAGATGTAGATTGAAACACTTCAAATACATGAAATATGTAGCCTACATATAAAGTTAAATTCTTCCTGTTTACCAGCCACTCACTTCCATGTCTTTCAAGAAATGGATTAATTCACGATAAATGAACATCTGTATTACGTATTAGCAAGTTATAAAATATTTGACTCAACTGATTCATTAAAATCACTGAATCCTTAACAAATGAAACTTAAACTAGAAACTTAAAATACATTTTTCATTCAGTAAGGCCTAAATTTGTTTACAAACAATTAATAATTCGTTAATGAAACACCACAAATTAGTATAGCCTATCTTTATAATTATACCTACTATAGACTATTATTGACTAAATGTACTGTAGTAATTAATACAAAGACACAAATTTTGGCAAAAAGCACTAGTGACTTGTTTAGGACTTGAAGCTTAAAGTTGAGGACTTGCAACTCGACTTGGACTTGCCCGTCTTGACTTGGGACATGTCTGACTTGACTCGAGACTTGAATGCAAAGACTCGAGCCTTACTTGTGACTTGCAAAACAATGACTTGGTCCCACCTCTGTCAGCAACCCACAAAGTGCTACTTTGGTTGTGCGTCTTGTTTCATCAATCTGGAACTAATGTTTGATTTGGTTGAATTTTGTGAACTGAATATCTTGCAACTTTCCAGTTGATCTGACCTGAAACATCCGGTAGCAAAGTCTGATCTCTATCACTAAAGTTTAATGCTTCTTTGTGAGCATTTAACCAGTGATGCACCGGAGATCCACATGGACTGTCTCCCTCATTACTGTGTTGCACACAGAAAAGTAAAAACAATAAATAATATAAAAATAATAATAAAAATAAATTAAAAATGAATATAAAAAAATTAACATAAACATAAATGAAGGAATGAATTGAATAAATAAATATAAAAAAATATATATTTTTTAATAATCAGATTAGTAAATAAAAATAAACATACAAAATAAATACAGATAGTAAAAAATAAAGGACAAATGTAATAAAAAATAATTCAGGATTCAATTTTATTACAAATAAATTTATTTGTTTTATCAAATCTTTTACTCAATTTATCTATTTTCCTATTATTACATATATCTATCTATATATTTATGTATTTATTCTTAATAATTGCAGGTTATTGATCCTCTATAAATCACTGCATCTTGAAACAGGCTTTTTGAAAGTAACTGTTCAAAAACAAAATGCATTAAAAATGCAAAGCTGCATGCCTGTCAAGCAGGTCACAACAGAAATGTTGTACATTATAATTCCGATAATCTACAGACTGTGCAAAAACACAGTCCATGAAATTTTCTGCAGTAAATTTATCAGTTATTCTTCTGGGGTTATTCAATCAGATAAATTCTGTCAATTTCTTAAGGAAAAAAAAAAAGATCTATTGAAGAACTTTTTAATATTTTTTTCAAGAACTGCACTTTTATTTTAACAAACAAATTAAAATTCCTTAAGAAGATTTCTGTCAATCTAGCACCAGTTGCCCAGATATCCTGTGCAAACCATCATTTACATTATCAATTTTAAAACTATTTTTTAACTTCTACAGGAAGAACATGAACAAACTCAGTGAGTTTTTCTGCTTGTTTTCTTACTGACTTACATTGTAGGAAGTCCTTCCTGGTCCTGGGAACAATGTTGGTGGATGTGACTGTGGAAATCAACAGACATGAACAGTGTGATTCTCATGATCCTGTATCCATTCCTAAGACATTTCTAATACGATGTTCTCCATGATATGAGATGATGATGGACTCGTTTCTGAGAGCAGATCAATCTCCAGGACTTTACCTCTGTCTGAGATCTTCTTGAGCTCCTCTTTGCAGAAATCCTCCAGTTTGTCTCTCAGCTGATGGACAGATTCTCTCAGACCATCAAAAGAGACGAGAGAACTGAAGAGATCATCATTTCCGTCTGTAGATTCAGGAGGTGCTGAGAGAGACTGGAAACTCTACAGAAAACAGAAATCAAAACTCATCAGCTCCACACTTCACCCAATAACCTGCACCAACATCAGATTTGACTGATCTTTAGTAACTCACCTCAATCCAGCACTTTCACAGCATCAGCTTCATTCTTCTCATATTCATTATATTATATTCATTTATCACATTATCATATATCTGCTAAGAACAGGGGTGTCCAAACTCAAAACTGCCTGGAAGTTTATAGTAAAGCTTGTAAGACCTTGGTTGATGCTGATACAGATGTGTTTAATTTAGGTTGTAGCTAAGGATTGGACACCCCTGGCTAAGAACATAAATGAAGAGTTCAGATGCAATAGTGCTACCTAAAATGTTCTTCTAAAATTAGTATTTTTCTCAGACTTTTATGTTTATGTTCAGTCATTTCACTTTAATGGGAATGAAAAGAACCTATTAAGGTGAAATGAAAGTCGTGACGTATTGTCAAGTATGGTGACCCCAAATTGGTCCTCTGCATTTAACCCATCCAAGTGCACACAAACAGCAGTGAGAAGTGAACGAACACACACACACACACACACACACACACACACACACACACACACACACACACAGTGAACACACACTGTAGCAGTAGGCAGCCATTGCTCCAGCGCCCGGGGAGCAACTGGGGGTTCAGTGCCTTCCTCAAGGGCACTTCAGTCATGGTATTGAAGGTGGAAAGAGCGCTGTTTATTCACAATCCCCATCTTCAACCGGCAACCTTCGGGTTACAAGCCTGACTCTCTCACCATTAGGCCATGGCTGCCCCCCAAAAAAATATTGTGCTCTGCATTTAACCCATCCAAGTGCACACACACAGTAGTGAACACACACCCGGAGCAGTGGGGGGTTTGGTGCCTTCAAGGGACTCACCTCAGTCGTGGTATTGAGGGTGAAGAGAGTGCTGGTTGTTCACTCCCCCCACCTACAATCCCGGCCGGACCCAATGAACCTACCCCCCATAAATGAATGAACCTACACATAGGAGCATTATAAAATTGCTCATTTTAGAAGAAAATTTCAAATGGCACTTAGTGGCTTTTGCATCTAAACTCTTCAAATGTCCATCTAACAGCTCAAGCACATCAATGGAGTCTCATTGTAGGGTTGAGTAGATTTGCTCAGGAAAAGCAGCTCAAAGGCTACGATTAGATTGACGATTATTTATAACTTTAGAGAGTTTAGTGACAGCAGGATCTGGCTCAAGTCCACTATGATCCTGTTCTTCTAGATCTCTGTTACCTGCAGGAACTGGATGTGATCCTGTGTGTGTGAAAGCTGCTCCAGCTCAGCGTCTGTCCTCCTCAGATCATTGATCTCCTGCTCCAGTCGCTCCAGTCGTCCTTCAGCTCGACTCACTGCTCGCTTTTCCTGATCTCTGATCAGCCGTATCAGCTCAGAGCGGCTTCTCTCAATGGAGCGGATGAGCTCAGTAAAGATCCTCTCACTGTCCTCCACTGCTGTTTGTGCAGAGCGCTGTTAGGACACACAGTGATTCAGGCTTCAGTGGGACTGAAAGAGACAAGAGAGTCTGAACTGAGACTGAGACAAACTTCTCTTCTTCTCCAGACTCACCTTATGAGACTCCACAGCCTCTCTCAGCTGCTGAACATCTTTCTCTCTCTGCTGGATTCTCTGCTGGAACGTCTTCTGCGTCTCCTTCAGCTGCTTCTGCAGGACAAACGGATGATAGTAAATGTCACAGAAAACTACTGGCACTAAATCATCATGAAAACAGATGAATCAAGTAGAGCTGATAACGTACTCGGTTACTTTCGTAACCTCGGTTCCCTGAGATACGGGAACGAGTACTGCGTCTGTAAAGACGCTATGGGGAAAAGCTCCTTTTCTCCTGAGACTGAAGCATTTCAATAACGCAGTGTAACTGCACGGCCATTGGTTCGTGCAGTGTTAAAGAAACGAACCAATGGCTCGGCAGCGGAGATGCACAAACCTATGGCGATGATTCGCGCCCGATCGCGCCAAAAGGGGCGGAGCATCTGGCTATATAAGCGAGCATTTCGCCATAGGGAACTCAGGTACTTCGACTGAAGCGACGACTGAGTCGTGCAGCTACCTAGCACGGCCAGCAACGCAGTACTCGTTCCCGTATCTCAGGGAACCGAGGTTACGAAAGTAACCGAGTACGTTCCCTTTCGATACTTTCACTCGTACTGCGTCTGTAAAGACGCTATGGGGAACCAGTACAATCCCGCCGTGCTTAAGGTAGAGGAACGACTAACATGACCCTAGCACTAAAGGGCTAATAAGGGCCAATTTGTTCAATCAGATAACCTGATAAACATCCGTTCCAAGGAATAAGTACACTTGGAGCTCCACAGAGGCCAAGACGCACTACATATAACATACTGGTAACACATACCACTATGTGGAAAGGACCCGAGTCTGTAAGACTGGAACGTCCAAGTTATAAAATCTAGCGAATGTGGACGGTGAGGCCCAGCCTGCCGCCGCACAAATCTCTGCAATGGAAACCCCACTAGACCACGCCCAAGACGAGGCGATGCCCCTCGTTGAATGGGCCCTTACTCCCATGGGACATTGTAGACCCAAAGAGGAGTAAGCCAGCGTGATGGCTTCCACAATCCATTTGGATAATCTCTGTTTTGTGACCGAACAACCCTTGGTGCGGCCACCAAAACATACAAACAGCTGTTCTGACTGCCTAAAAGGGGCAGAACGCTCTATATAACATCTCAGAGCCCTGACAGGGCAGAGAGGGTTAAATCCCTGGTCTTGCTCCGTAGGAGGAAGAGCCAAAAGGGAAATAATCTGGTCTCTAAAAGGTGTAGAGAGACTTTTGGGAACATACCCATGCTTTGGCTTCAGGATGACCTTAGAGTCATTTGGCCCGAATTCCAAGCAAACGGGGCTCACCGAGAGCGCCTGTAAATCACCCATGCGTTTGACTGATGCTAATGCCAATAGCAGGGCAGTCTTCAACGTCAGGGGGCGAAGGCCTATGGACTGAAGCGGTTCGAAGGGAGGGCCCTTCAGGGCCCTCAACACTGTGGGTAAGTCCCAAGACGGAACCGTGATGGGGCGAGGGGGATTAATCCGCCTTGACCCCTTTAAGAAACGAACGACCAAGTCGTTCCTTCCCACAGATTGACCGTTTACAAGGTCATGGAATACCGCTATAGCTGCAACATAGACCTTGAGCGTGGAAGGGGATCTCCCCTTATCCAACAGCTCTTGCAAGAAGGACAATATCACAGATATGTCACATAAAATTGGGTCCGTACCGCGGGTGGAACACCAGGCGGAAAAGACAGACCACTTGAGATCGTAGAGCCGCCTCGTAGAGGGTGCTCTAGCTTGTGAAATAGTACTCAAAACCGACTCAGGGAGACTTAAAGGCTCCCGTCTAGAGCCCAAACGTGCAGCGCCCACAATTCCGGTTGGGGGTGCCAAATCGTTCTGTTCGCCTGTGTTAAGAGATCTCGTCTCAGTGACACGGGCCATGGTGCTCTTGAGAGCAGCCTGGGAAGATCTGGAAACCAATGCTGGTTCTGCCAGAATGGAGCCACTAACAGGACTTTGAGTTTCTGTTCCCGCACTCGCCTGATGACCTGTGGCAGCAGGGCGATAGGAGGGAATGCGTATAACAGGAGATTGGGCCATTCTTGGGTCAATGCGTCCTGTTCCTTCGAAAAATAAATTGGGCAGTGATGATTGTCTTTTGAGGCGAAAAGATCTACTCGCGCCCTGCCAAAGACAGCCCATATTTGCTGAACCGTGTGAGGGTGAAGCATCCATTCGTCTGAGGAGACGTTGCTCCGAGACAACATGTCTGCTCCCTGGTTCAGTTTGCCTGGCACATGCGTCGCTCTTAGAGAGCGGAAGTGCAGCTGAGCCCATTTCAGGAGACGTTCTACCATTGTAAATAGACGTCTCGACGAGAGGCCCCCTTGGTGATTTATGAAGGACACCACTGTCATGCTGTCCGAACGGACTAAGACATGGTGACCCTTCAGCGCAGGTAGAAGGGTGTGAAGGCCTAAACACACTGCTAGCATTTCCAAGCAGTTGATGTGAAGGCGACTCTCCGCTTTCGACCATAGGCCGAAAGCAGGCTGGCCGTCGCACAGCGCCCCCCAACCTAAGTTGGAGGCGTCTGTCGAGACCGCTTTCCTTCTGACCACCAAGTCCAGGGGAACGCCCTGTTCCATCCATTGAGCGCACCTCCAAGGAGCCAGGGCTGCTATACAGGCCCGATCTACCTTGATGCGCTGGCGTCCCAAACGCCACGCTTGAGGAGGAACCTTTGGTTTCAACCAGAACTGCAGGGGGCGCATTTGAAGCAGACCCAACTGAAGTACTGGAGATGCTGAGGCCATAAGGCCGAGCATCTTCTGAAAAACCTTGAGAGGGCGAAGGGCTCCTATTTTGAAGGAAGCCGCGAGCCTGCGAATGGCTTGGGCTCTCTGCGGCGCGACTGCTGCCTTCATTTGACATGAGTCGAAAACTGCTCCCAGGAACGCAATGCGCTGGCTGGGAGACAGCACGCTCTTGGCAAAATTGACCTTGAGTCCTAGGCACTCTAAGTGGCTGAGGATTAAGGCTCTGTGGTGTGTTAGCTCGCTTTCTGACTGGGCTAGGATGAGCCAGTCGTCCAGATAGTTCAGGACGCGGATTCCCATCTGTCTCAGAGGGGAAAGTGCTGCGTCCATGCACTTTGTAAACGTGCGAGGGGCTAACGACAGTCCGAACGGAAGGACTGTATATTGATATGCCACTCCCTCGAAGGCGAATCTCAAGAATTGCCTGTGATGGGGGGCGATCTGAATGTGGAAGTATGCATCCTTCAGATCTAGTGAACAAAACCAGTCCCCTTTGCGTATCTGCGAGAGGATCTGTTTTAGTGTAAGCATTCTGAACGGCCGTCTCATGAGGGCGCGATTCAGCTGTCTGAGGTCGAGGATGGGGCGTAGACCGCCATCCTTCTTTGGAACGAGGAAGTAACGGCTGTAAAAACCTGACTCGCTCTGTGTTGGGGGGACCGTTTCCACGGCGCCCTTGGCCAACAGATTCTTTACCTCCAATCGCAAGACGTCTGCGTCTTTGCTGCGAACTGAGGTGGTGATCACACCATGAAAGCGAGGAGGTCTTCGAGCGAACTGGAGTACATAGCCTCGTTCTATTATGCCCAAAACACATTTTGACACTCCGGGGATGGCTTGCCATGCCGCGGATCGTGTCGCTAGGGGCTGCAATGGTTCGCACAGCTGTATGCTGTCTGAAAGCATTGGAAGAGGAAATTTGCTCTTTTCTTGAAAATGTTTGTTTTTTATTTTTCCCGCTATCACAGCGGTTTGCTGTAAGGGCGCTGATATAAAGGGCCCGTGAGTTACCGCTACATTTTTTACAAACATGAGTTCCCTTACACTCGGAACAGAACGGAGTGTAGAAGGGCTTAAAAGAGGCACTTTGGGGGCTGGTCCGGCTGCTGCGAGACTTGGCCCCTCCCTCTTCCTGCTGTTGAGATCAGGAAGACGCTGGCGGCGCCTGGTCCAGCACCACTCTTGGCCGAGGTCCCTGACGCTTAGGGAAGGGAAAGCGCTTGGCTGGGCGTGACCGAGGACGGAGCTCCGTCTGAGGCGCTGGTTGCGCAGCTGGGGGCGTGGCTTTCGCAGGCTGCTGAGTCGGCGCCGGCTTGGGGCGACTAGGAGCCGTTGCAGAGCTCGAGCGTTTGGGCAGGAAATGTCGCATAGCTTGGGACGATTTCTGCGCCGCGGTAAAGCGCTCCGCGAAACCCTCGACAGCTGGGCCGAACAGGCCGGTAGGCGAGATGGGGGAGTCAAGGAAGGCGACCTTATCCGCGTCCTTGATCTCCGTCAAGTTAAGCCATAAGTGGCGCTCCAGCACCACTAAACTGGCCATCGATCGCCCGATCGCCTGAGCCGTCATCTTCGTGGCGCGTAACGCCAAATCCGTAGCGCTACGTATCTCTCTGAGCGGGGAATCGTCCAGGTTCAACTCGTCCAGACCGCGGAGGAGCTTTGCTTGGTACACCTGGAGTACCGCCATAGAGTGAAGCGCTGAAGCTGCCTGTCCAGCAGACGAATACGCTCGTCCAGCGAGGGTAGAGGTCGTCCTGCACGGCTTAGACGGGTGTGACGCCCTCGCCTTCCAACCGATAGCGGTGGGCGGGCAAAGGTGCGCAGCAACTGACTCGTCCAGCGGGGGCAGCTTCTCGTAGCCCTTTTCCTCAGCGCCATCTACCGTGGTGAGGGCAGCAGAAGAGGAAGTATGAAGGCGGGCGGAGTATGGAGCACGCCAGGACTTAGATATTTCGTCGTGGACTTCGGGGAAGAATGGTGAAGCTCGCTGACGAGGGGCCTGGCGGCGCCCCGGCAGGAACCATTCATCCAGCCGGCTCCTAGATGGCTCCTCGGGGGGAGACCATTGAAGATCCAGCTCCTCAACAGCTTTAGATAGGACACGGAACAGTTCGGCGTCCATACCGGCGCTGGCGGCGCTGGATTGCGCAGACGGCAAGGGGGCGGGGTCATGGGAAGAGCCCGACAACTCCTCTGCGTCAGATGCGGCCAATGACATGCTGTCATCCTCGCATTCACTTCCTCCGAAGGAGACCAGATCGCTCGCAGCCGCAGAGGGACGCTGGTCAGGATGCAGGAAGAGAACTGGCGATTCCTCTCCGTGTGGTGAAGGCGAGGCACGCGGGGTCTGAGCCGGCGTGAGCTCGCCTGTCACCACGCTCTTAGATCTCCTGCCCCGCTGCTTCTTCCTAGCAGGCTCTTGCGAGGAAGTAAGCGGGAGGGCGCGAGAAGCGGCGTCGCTCTCTGAAAAGAAAGCTAGCCGCGAGCGGAGGGAAGTGAGACTCATATTCCCGCAGTGGGAACATTCCGTCTCATTGAGCGCAGCCTCAGCGTGGGCGTGACCCAGGCACGAGACGCACTCAGCGTGAGTGTCAGCGGCGTGCAGAGGGGCTCTGCACGAGCGACAAAAACGCCGTGGCATTTGGAACAACGCCGTAGAAATTTGCTCTAATTTGCTCTTTTAGATATTCGCCGGATAGCAGCAGGGAATCAGCTCCGGAGCGTCAATCCGCCGAGCAGTGAAGATCCGCTGCGAGGCTCGTCAACGGCGAAGAAGAGGCTTGCTTGAGCGAAGTCTGCGTAGTCAGTCTCTGCGAAGATCAGAAGTCGTCGCTGAAGAAGAAGGATCTGAGTTCCCTATGGCGAAATGCTCGCTTATATAGCCAGATGCTCCGCCCCTTTTGGCGCGATCGGGCGCGAATCATCGCCATAGGTTTGTGCATCTCCGCTGCCGAGCCATTGGTTCGTTTCTTTAACACTGCACGAACCAATGGCCGTGCAGTTACACTGCGTTATTGAAATGCTTCAGTCTCAGGAGAAAAGGAGCTTTTCCCCATAGCGTCTTTACAGACGCAGTACGAGTGAAAGTATCGAAAGGGAACTAATGGTTGTAGGTTTAATCTCCAACAGTTATGATCAGTTACAATCATTATACATGAATTCACACTGAAAGCGTAAGCATTTATCATGAAAGTGAAACTGACATAGACGTAGAGATTCACACTGACAGTGTTTCCAATTAATTAAGCAGAGGCTCTACACAGAAAATAAACAGATCACTGCAATGAGTATTAACTTGATCTCTAGTTTTAAATACCTGTTTCTCTGTCCTCTGTGATGCAGCTGATACAATGTCGTGGTTTTTATGTTCAATAATTGTACACAGCACACATATACATTTCTGATCAGTGCGACAGAAAACCTCAAGGATCTTCTCATGTTCGTGGCAGATCATCTCCTGCAGTCGTCCAGTGGCATCAGTCACTTTGTGTGGTTTACGTGAATGAAACTCCTCATGACGTTCAAAATGAGTTTGACAGTATGATTCCTGACACACCAGACAGGACTTGACAGCTTTGTATTTTCTTCCAGTACAGACGTCACACTCCACATCTCCAGCTCCAGCGTCACAGTCAGCAGTAAGTTTGGTCTTCTTCAGTTTCTCCACCACTTCAGCCAGCATGGTGTTTCTAGCTAAAGCAGGTCTTGGACTGAAGGTCTGTCTGCACTGAGGGCAGCTGTAGACTCTCATCTGATCCTCCTGATCCCAGCAGTCTGTAATACAGCTCTTACAGTAACTGTGTCCACAGGGAGTGGTTACTGGATCCTTCAGGAGATCCAGACACACTGCACACATGAACTCTTTCCTATTTATGGAAATTCTGTCTTCTTCCATTTTTCTAAATGAATACAGAGACACAAACACACAACAGCTCAACTACACTTCAGTTTCTCTTTCTCTGAAATCATGTGATTCCTGTTTCCTGGTTCTGTGTTTGAGTCACGTGTGTAAAACAGGTGTGTCTGTGAGTCTGGTTCCTCATTCCTGCGCCTGTAGAGTCTCACACACTAACACACATGTTGGGTTTGCATATTTTATAAGGACATGCCATAGGCTTAATGGTTAAGGTTGTCTTATTAACCAGAACATTCCTTTGAGTCACTCACATTGCATGAATCGTGCTTTGGGGAATGTCGTCGAATAATGTCGTGCTATAAATTAAAAACTAAAAGCTGTCCTGTGAGCCCATCACCAGGGTGCCCGAGTTGCAAAGACGAAAACCATCTTAACCATCTGGAGGTGAAATCTCCATTCTCCTGGAGACACACTGCCCTGAGACAAAATGTCCCCTTAAATTTGCCTGGCATGTGCTCCTGTTCTCTGTAATTTCTTCATCATCAGTTAGGAACCTAGGTGTGCTATTCGATAGCAATCTTTCGTTCGAAAGGCACATCTCAAAAATTATACCGAAATTATGACCAATGCTCTCGATGTCAAATGCTGAAACGTTAATTCATGCGTTCATGACCTCAAGGGTAGATTATTGTAATGCTTTATTGGGTGGTTGTTCTGCACGCTTAATAAACAAACTCCAGCTGGTCCAAAATGCAGCAGCTAGAGTTCTTACTAGAACCAGAAAGTATGACCATATTAGCCCGGTTCTGTCAACACTGCATTGGCTCCCTATAAAACATCGTATAGATTTTAAAATCTTGCTAATTACTTATAAAGCCCTCAATGGTTTAGCTCCTCAGTACTTGAACGAGCTCCTATCGTATTATAGTCCTTCACGTCCGCTGCGTTCTCAAAATTCTGGCAATTTGATAATACCTAGAATATCAAAATCAACTGCGGGCGGCAGATCATTTTCTTATTTAGCGCCTAAACTCTGGAACAATCTACCTAACACTGTTTGGGAGGCAGACACACTGTCAGTTTAAAACTAAATTAAAGACCCATCTCCTTAACCTGTTCTACACTTAACACATTTCTATGATCCAAATCCATTAATGGATTGTTAGGCTGCATTAATTAGGTCAACCGGAACCGAAAACACCTCCCCTAACACCTGATGTACTCGTTGCATCATAAGAAGAATGGCATCTACACTAATATTAGTCTGTTTTGTTCTTATTCCGAGGTCACCATAGCCACCAGATCTAGTCTGTATCCAGATCAGATGGTCAATGCAATCCCCCGGATCCAGTCCGTACCCATCCCAGATGGAGGATTAATAGATCAGCTGAGTCCACATCAACTAGATGAGCCCTGGAGATGGATCATCAATTAAGAACTCCTCACCTAGACGGTTGTTACACATGTATTTTCCTTCTCAACTGTTTATGATCAGTTAAGACATAACTGACAAGGGTTTACATGAATAATCACCAAGCGCCTCATTTTGAAATATTTCTGTGTGTATTTGACCGTTTAGACGCGCACCTTGAGCTAAAAGATAACTTTACATGTCCGTGTTCTGCTCCGTCACTGAGCAAATACACAGAACAGTGCAAGTTAAAAACACAACATCAAAGAAACATTAATAAATCAAGCACATCCCGTTTTATGAAAGTCACCTTATATGATTTTGCTTTTTTTACATGTGAATTTAGGCTTTTATGGAGGAGTGAAAGCGCACCACTGGAAAGGGGTGGAATGGGGTGCAATAATCT